>NC_056731.1:801227724-801247724 GCF_019279795.1 Protopterus annectens | reverse complement strand
TGCACTGTTTCTTTATGCTTAATAATTGCTGCCAGTATTTTACAGGAATATCTCTAGGCTGCAGTCCCAAGCCACATTATTTCAAGGTACTGTATCTCTGGTATATCCTGTTAGTAGTTCTTTTTCCCAGATTTTAATTTCTCTGTCCCTCAGCAGATATTGCAGTAATTTTTACAAATGCATTATTAGCAAAGAGGATTAAGATCTATTAACACTTGCTTCCAGTGGTCCGTGGTTTGACTCCATCAATCCCCTGTTTTGCCTCCTGTGTCAAATAATCAGACAATGCTTTGGGGCAACTGGGGAAAAATTGGGTTAGGCTGTGCTCAGTGGTCTTCTAGAATCCATGAAAAAACACCAACGGCCAGCAAGATAGTTCCAATGCTTTATTCAATAACAAAAATGGACATAAAAATGTCCTATAGTAGCAAATTGCACCAAATTCAAACCGGTTTCGGCGTAAAGCCTTCCTCAGTGAAGCTCAATAACTAGAATCCATGCCTAGTGAGTACCTATAACAAGGAATCCTTTCACCTCACTTTCTCAGCCTACTAAAAAAATTAAAAAAAAAATTTCCCTGGCAGTGCATTTTAAGTCACAGCTAATAGTTTATATTTTAACAAGTATAGACCTGCATTGAGTGCAGTAATATCATTTGGGGTGCCTTGAAGTTACTTCCTGAGTCTGGCATTCCTAATTCCACTCTACACCCTGGGTGTTACCAACTTCTCCCAGGTACCATTGGGCCTTCTGCTGTGTCAAACAAAATCCTATAACCATTTTATAAGAGTTTCAAAAATACCCTGCTATTGGAGATTGACAGAACCAGTGGCAAGGCAAACTTTTATGTATCTCCTGCATCTTATGGTCTAGAGTCTTCACTTTCTATGTGCCAGTCTTTACTTTTATCTTCTCCAACACCTTCTTCTATGATAGTTTCACTGATTGAGAGGCCATCTCAGCCAGTCAGTCCCTGAGATGTTTCATTTTAATATTACTCCATAAATAGATTTTGTTTTTTGGACCCACAACTCTGTGCTTTAAGAAAGACAAAAGGTTTCCAAACAAAGCTTTAATATACTCAGTAAAGCGCAAGTACAGTAGACCTTTACCCAAGATGTTGAAGGTCATTTCTAACAAGGCTGTAACAGCAGTAACAACCTTGTGCTCTTTTGGAGGATACTTTTATACCTGCAGCTTCATCTGATGCATGTAGTTTACCATGCATTTGCAAAATAGACATGATTTCTAGAACAATGTCATTTGGTTGAAATTAGTCTTTTTTTCTTAATTTGCTCTTCCCTGTGAGTCATATTTATTGTTTGTACCCTACACCATACTATGGCTTTGCTACAAGAGACACCATGAAGAAAGATAGGTATGTTATGTGAAGAACTCATCATAGTTATCTTGGTCTTCAAGGCCAGGTCTTTTAAGAGGTCCCTCTACCTTTCCAGCTGCCCTAGCCTTTTGGAGTTCTGAATTCTTACCCTGAGATTTTGTCCTGTTTTATCATGTCCTGTAGATGACTTATGGCTGTTAAGATGGTCAAGGGCTTTCAGGGGTTAGAAAATTTAACATGCTGTTACCCTATTTTGATTCAAGTGGACTACTGAGAACTCCAATTCTGGAGGCCAACATCTATAACTGTAAAAGGTTTCGTATTATGGATCGTCTGCAGAGGAAGTAATTAACAATTAAGTTTTCTGCTGAGCTTCTCACATACTTTTTTGGTTTCTGTAGTTAACATTTAGGCTTTTAAAGTCTTAAGTAGTTGCTATTACCTTCTTGGTGGTGAAAAAGTGCTAAAATATAAACCACTTTATCATTGTGAGGTAGAACTGTTTATGAAGCAGGCCAGATTAGTTGCTGTTTATTTTGCTTGCAAATTATACTAGCCGTGACTTGGAAAATAAAGTAAAATGTGTAGATGTTTAAACCTTTAATAAAATCGAGTGGTTAAAACAGTAATTGTGTTTGTTAATGAGGCATTATAGCCTGTAAAGAAATAATTAGATTTTACGTTGGAAATGAATACTGTGCACTCTTTACTCTTGTCTCCTATCAATCACTGCACTTTTTTCCATTTCTGTAGCTTTTGTTTGATTTTTTGGCCTTTAAAAATGACATCAGCTTTTGGAAGAGAAAGAAGACAATGGTTGGAATGTCAACAAAAGCAGGTACAGTGTCTCGCAGTCATAAGATGCATTTATTTTACTACTATGTTTACAGACAAGATTAAGCTAATGTAGGAAAAAAGACCTTAAACTAGGGTGAATGATACAGAATAGTGTAGTTGTAGATTGACTAATCTGCAGTTACACCGAGCTCTTGTGACTATAATTTGTAAGAGAAAACAAGAAAAGACACTGAAATTCAGTTTACTAGTCAACATTCTGAATTGCCTAGTGGAGAATATTTAGCTTTGCATATTGCAGAGTCTGCATTCTTTTCATTACTGTTATGGTTTTAACATAATGTGATGTTTATAAACCAAACTACAAAACACTTTTGTATTTGCTTCATGCCATTGCACTGGCTTTTTATTTACATGGAATGTAAATTAAAGTTTGAAGTAAGTGTATTAAAAATAGTGAAATGTACTCTGCCTGTCTGTAATATTACTGCCATGGGAAGATTTGCCTAGACTGCTTATTCCATTGAGGTCTGTTTTTTAAATAAATTGTTGTGAAGACTCCAAGGGGAAAATGTCAACTAAGTGGTAAGCTTATCCCGATTTTTGTAGGAATTAGCTGTGTATCCTGAATATAACAGTTATTATACATTTGTCTAGTCTTGCATACATTATCTTTCATCTCGCCCATGCTTACTTAAGCATGATTTAAATTTTCATTTTAACATTGGCATCCTGTGCCTCATTTCTCTCTCAGAACTGCATCTCCATCTCTTTCTGACCAATGGTAATATTGTGTCTTTGTGTCCTGTCCCCATTCTTCCTTTTGTTTCCGTAAAGTCTATATATCCTGTGCCTACAACTCTTATGTAATGTAGTCATCGTTGTTACATTCAAGGTCATTTTGGCACAATTCACCAGAATGATTTGCTTTTTCACTAAGAATTCCAGAAGTATGCATGAAGTTCAAAATGAAGCCATGCACATGTGTTATAAGAGTGGCATTTGCTGTGCTGATTCCAGCCCCTTTTCATGTGTTCCAGTAGCCTTCTGGCTCTGGTATTTCGTCACAACATACTTAATTGTATGCTACATGACCTAGTTAAGTTTGATGATCATTCTACTTTTTTTAACCCTTATTTTTTTCTAGATCCTTGGATACCACTCTTTTGAGTGTGGCTTTACACTTTGAAATTAATCCTTATCATCATGTCATACATCCACCCATTTTGGTTCAGAGTTAAAATTTCCAATCTGTTTGCTAATGAAATCTTATTAGGAACAAGTACTTAACGTTCTTTTGTTTAATGAACTGCTAATAAAATTGTGCATTTAGTTTTTTTTTTTTTTTCTGGTTTAGTACTAGTTATGGCAACAGCATTTAGTATGACACTGTAGGGCATCACCATCACCAGCAATGTTTTTTATATGTAAAGTGAGCATGGCTAGTGATGGTGAAGTAGGCAAGCACTGTGCACCTTTTGCACCTGTTCTGTGGTGTGGAGTGGGCCTAGAGAGTAACCCATAGATTCTATGCAGGCACACAGCTGACTGGAGTGAAGAGGCAAGCCTTTCCTTGACAGAAATCTCTCGGTTTTGACCCGAGCCTGAGTAGAGGAGGCTGGCATGTTTATGTAATGGAAGTATATGTAGGGGGTAAGTAAAGAAAATCGTATACAGGAAACAATAATAGGGGCTAGGTCAGAGTTTCACAGTCAAAATGGGAGAAGTGCTAAGTCAGCTTCATGGCATAGAGGGAAAAAGCCCCAACTGTAGTGCAAGTGACCCCAGTTCCATTAGCAGCTGTGATTCTAGTAGAAGCTGAATGGGGGAGGATCAGAGTGAGCAGACACTGCCAGCTCTCCCATTGGAAGGTGGTTCTGGCGGCTTGCCACATGAGTAACATCTAATGGGAACTTACTGAGCCCACCCTGTCTGAGTGCATTTGTAAGTCAAGGGAACTCCCATGTGCAGAGGCATGCTCCTCCCATCCCTCAGAAGACAACAATAGAGGAGCTTAAAGCAATTGGTGCGGGGGGGGGGGGTGCTCATAAGAGGAAGTGGTAGGCTGCCCTGCAGGAGCAGAAAGCTGTCACACTCCCTACCACCTATGTTTTTCTGGGAAATGGACCGTTTGGGATTCCTTGGTAGGTAAAATGGGACGTACAGCTCTTGCCTGTCCTAGGAAGGCCCAGTTCCTGTCCCCTTGGAATGAATGAGCTGATTTGGTGCAGGTGAAGGAACCATTGGATGAGGTCCTGTTAGGTGCATTAAGTTTCTTTTGATGCAGTAAAATGCATTGAGAGTGAGTGTGAGGGTGAAATCTGCAAAGGCACAATGTAACATTTTTTGGCTGTGAACATACTGAACTGGGAAGTATGCATACAGTTTCCTTTTTTTTTCCCCCAATGCCAAACATAAACAGGTATTTCCTGACAATTCAGGCATATTGATTGATTTGTTTTATTTATATTGAATTTTTATTTATATTGAATGTTAAGTTACATTATTGTGTAGTTAAGTGGAGCATTCACTGTTCACAAGTTTACTGAGCACTTCTTCCATATTAGGCAGATTTGTTTCCACTTACTATGGTCATCGCCTGTGTTCTGTCTGAATCTTTGCCTTGTGAAGGCAGTAGACAACACATGCATATTTTCTGATAAAAATTTCTCTTCAAGAATAGTCACTACAGCAATATGGCATGGCACAACAGATCTACAGAGGAGTCTTGTTAGCAGACCATTATGGATAAAAGGAAGGGGGTGGGGGTTATTGCCTGGAAAAGTTTTAGACGCAGAGCTGACCCAGGGTCTGTGGCTTTAGTCTTAGACTGGTGATGAGGATGGGCCCACACATTATGGAGAATACATAACTTTTGTTCATAGATTCATAGGCTAATGGCCCTGGAGCCTTTACAAGCCTAGCCCATAGAATTACCCTGGCATCGTGTCACCCGACCTTGGTTCCCAGTGCCTCTGTCGAGTAAAGCCACTAGAGTGATCCCTGGGGTGAATTTTTCTATTTCCCGTGCACTCATCAAGATTTCTCTTGAAGAGGGCCAGTGAAAAATATTTTATAGACAATTATTCATGGTTTATGAGCATAGATGACAACTGTGAAAGATAGAGATGCCTAATTACACAGTGCAGTCTATCTAGCGCATAGAAAATATATGCTGTATAAGTTGTCACCTGTCATTTTCAGTTCATCTGCAGCACCTTTGATTTGCCTGTAATATTATAGACATTTAGAGAATAAGTAGTTGCAAATGACCCCTTAAGGACATACCAGTGTTTCAGCTGTATTGATTTTGAATGCCTGTAACTTTGTACTTTTTTTAAAATTCTTTACTGGTGCATTCAAGCCAAGAAAGCCAAAACCTGTTACGTCAAGGCGTCATTTTTATGTGTATCTTGGGCCTTCACTACAGGAGGTACAAGGTATTACAAAGTGAGGACTCAACCTTGACTGGGTCTTTCTTGCAGTGTTAATGTATTTATATTAACTCCATGTCTGCAGAGTAGTGGGAACAAAGAACCTTCTGTCTCCAGAAGTAGTTTTCAGTGTCATTAACTCAGTGAATCTGCACTTGCAAAATTGTCAGTCAGACAGATTCATTTTCCTACACTCAAGTTGCACCCCCCCCCCACCAATTACTTTTGTTATGAAGTCACACTGACTGCCTAATCAGTCATTGCTGTCCCCAGCAGTTCTCTGTTTTGCCACTCGCACATTTTGAATTTCAGTCCTTGGTGTTTAAAAATTCCTTTGTTCTCATGCCCATTGGATTTGTTTTCTGGTACAAAATAATTATATAGTAGAAAAGAATGATGGAAATAAGCTCTTGAAGAGGCTGATGGTATGGTCCTTCTTGATATTTAATGGCCAGGATGGAGTTTTTTGTCTAAGTCTGCATGGTGAGTTGAGTGGTGTATTGTCCTCCTAGAGGTATCTGCATTGTCTGTGGCCCTCTTGGCCTCTCAGGGGTAAGGACTGCCCATAGGTAATGTGGGTTATATTTCATTCTGTTGTTCCATTTCTTCAAGGGACTTGAAGCTTTGAAGAGCTGTACCTTCTTGCTCAAACCCTGGGCGATACATATCAGGATGTTTGTTTCACTTTCCCCCTTTTTGATTTTGGTGGCAGATAGAGCCACAGGTATGAGATTTCTGCCTTGGGGGCCTTTGTTGGATGCTGGTATTTTCTCCTTGTACCCCACCATAGATACGTACAGGTCCCCATTGGCATGACTCAAAAACATGCTGATTGTTAACTTTCATTAGCCTTGTTGTGATATTCATTTTAGAGCTGTAAGGCAGTGTTTGGCTTCCTCCCCAGTCATCCCCAGAGGGGTCCATTGGCAAAGCTTCTTCATCTGAGGTGCAGCAAGGTCTTTTCTTAGTAACATGAGCTTTTCATGAGGCAACACACACCTCCATTATGGAGGATGTGCAGTTTGAGGTCTGCCTTGTTCCTTCCTCAGGTTACTCCTAGGATGCTTTGTTGCTGTTTTTCCTAGTCCTCATCCCATGGACCTAACCTTTCTTGACATTATCCTGAAGATCTGGAGGCACTCTCCTGCTGCACCCTAGTACATTAACTGGCAGATTGACATGGTAGCTTGTCTGATTACCCAGAAGTTCACTTATGCGTTGTCTCGGGGTGTTTAATATTTCCAGATATTATGTCTTGTTCCCTCCCAGCTGACTTTCATTGTGGTCAAAGAGGGATGCAGATTTGATAACAAAGTATATTTTATTACTGCACTGTGGCTTAGAATTTTCATTTGTGCTTTTCATCTCTTGTCTGTGAAGGTTGCTTTAGTGGATTATTGTTAATCCATTGGCAGCACTTTTCTCACGTGATGTACGATCAACAGGAGAAGAGTGAAACAAGTTTCGCTGACTGTGCAGATTTCCTTTTTCTCCACTGCTGTGCCTCCTTGGAGTAAGTATATTTAAGTTCAGGGGTGTGGTAGTGGTGCAGGGAAGGCTTTTCCCCTGCAAAAAAAAAAAATTACTTCTGAGGTTTGGTGAAATTTGTTTCGCTGTTTTCCTGTCAGTCATACAACACTCAACAAAAGTGCTGTTGATGGTTCGACATATCTGCTTTGGCTAGGGCAGCAGGCATATCCATGTGCATAGAGTAAATGATGTGGCCGAGATCATTCCTCACCCTCATCCCAACAGGAGAATTGGGGAAATGAGCAGCCTTTTCCTTGATTCTTTTACTGGAATGGGCTTTTGGGACAGGTGTTTCATTCTTTGCTTGGTATTCTTGTTGTGGGTGGAACCTCTCCTTTCCGAATTCACAGTCTTCCCGGAAAAAAAAGAAACCCCACTCCCAGTCACAGGGTAATCTGTTCCCTGCTTGCCTGTGCTGCTACTTTTCATGGCTCATGCTCTCCTTCATCATGTCGTGGTAGGAGAATGGCTCTTGTTTGTCTCAGCTCAAAAACCTTCCTTTAGAGATTGGCACATAGGACTCTTGCTCAAGCTAGTCATTGCTTGCCTTCCTTAGCTTTTAGTAGTTCTCTCCTTTCCATTTCCTCCAGTGATTAGCTGTCGTGAAGGGGTAGATTGAACCTATATACCTTTGTCCAGTGAGTGGTGGATGCTACTTCATCTCCAAGGGAAACAGTGCGTGTGCACATATCTCATTCTTTCTCTTTTACATTTTTGACTGGAACATTTTGTACTAGTCTTGTTAATCAGCGTTTTTCTCCCCCTCTTCCAGGCAAAGATTATAGTGCCATCTTTCACTCCCTGTGGGGGTGTGGGGAGGCTTGCAGGGCTGCTTGCCACCCTCATTTCTTAGGGGAGGGGGGGCTGTGGTTATCTTTCCATTTCCCTGGTAAGACTCACCTCTGATTGTTGGGAGGGGCGCTCAGATATTCACTGAGTTTCACTGTTGCAGTCCTAACCAATGGGTTATCCGGCTCCCGGTAGCCCTCGATCGGCCAAAATACCAAAGGTAAGTAAATATGACATCGGCTGTTGGTTGTTAAGGACGTCAGGATGTCCGATACAAAAGGAGGCAGCCAACGTCACTTCCTCAGTCTTCCTTGCTGTGGAGCCCGAAGCAGAAGCTTTTTTGCATGAGTCCCGGTCGGCGTTTACCTTTTTGGTTTCCGACTACAAAGTTGAAGTCAGCTACAGCTAAGTACCCCGTTGGGTATTCTCTTTTCTTGCCATAACAAATGTCAGAAAAAGTTAATAATTGTTTTGCCTGGGGAAAGCAGATTCCCCATCTAGATTTTCATTCCTATTGTATTATTTGTTTAGGTCTTGACCACGACTTTCCTAACTGTGATCTCTGTGCTTCCTTTAATCTGCGTACTATTCGTCGTCAGGCTAAGCTTTTAGCTAAACATTTTGGAGTGTGGCCTAAGTTTGTCGGTATGGCGTCCGTTGGTCTTCAGGCTTCAGATATCCCTAAGAAGCGTACGGACAAGGACCGCGACAGGCTTCAGAGGGCCAAGTCTTCGGATGATGATAAGTTGGTCATCAGTCCTGCGGTAGCCAGTGAGGTGCCTTTGCAGCCCCTGCAGTCATCGGATTTTCAACTGCAGGCCTCTGTTGAGGCCATTTTGGAATCCCCCAGGCCTCCGGCTTCCATTTTGTCTTTGGACCCTTCGCCTATCGCCTCTTTAGCTGGATCCAGAGCCACTAAGCTGGTTCCAGTGTCCACGGCCCCTGTTCTTGGTTATGACAGCAGGCTCATACCAACGACCTCTGCCTCTACTTCGGCGGTTGCTAAGCCTCCCGAGTCCTCCAGACTTGCAAGTAAATCCTCCAGTCATAAGCCTGTGAAGAAACAGGCACCAGTTTCCTCTCATTCCCCTCAATCTCAAATGATTAAGATGGCTAGTGATCTTTTGACTCTTATTAGGGGTTCATAGCCTCTTCCTTCAAAAAGGGGTAGGGATGTCTCCGCAGAGGCTTTATCTTTTTCAGGTTCTGATACTTCTACCATTTCTACTGATGAAGAGGAAGTTTCTCAGGTTTTTTTTCTCCTTTTGAGGATTCTGATGCAGAGGAGTCCATTCCTTCTGCTTCTCCTCCAGAGGATTTCTCTTTTGGTGATACTTTGAATACTCTCAGGTAGCATTTTAAATGGGAAAGTCAGGATTATCCCCAGTCTAAGAAAAGGATCAGGGAGTTTTTGGATTTGCCTCAGCATAAGCCTCTGGCTATTCCACCAGTGTTGGAAGTGGTTGATGATGAAAATTCCTTGACTCCTAATTCAGTTATTCCTGCTCCTAGGAAACCTGACAGGTTCTACAGAGTCCCTGATTCTCATTTGTTTCTTTTTAGGAATCCGCTAGCTGACCCAGAGGTTATTTCTCAAGGGTGTAAAGGAGTTAAGGCCACTGTTAACAAAAATCATGTTCCTTCCGACAGGGAATCTAGGAACCTAGATAGGTGGGGTAAAAAAGTTTATACGTCTGCCACTCTTGCTATTAGGTTTACTAATTGCCTTTTTCATATGCTTAAGTATCAGCAGCACACCTTGGCGGCTATTAAGTCAAAGATTGCAAGTGTGCCTCTTTTGGCAGAGAGTAAAGATATGCAGGATTTGCTGAATTCTGCCAGTCTTGTCAGTAAACATTCATTACATTGTGGTTTTGACATTCTAAAAGCCTCCTGCAGGGCGACAGCTACTGGATCTGTTATCAGAAGGCATGCTTGGCTCAGGGAACAGCTCCTTCCAGAGCCTGTCAAGTCTAAGCTTTTGGATGTACCTTTACATAAGGACAGTCTTTTTGGCAGCAAAGCAGAGGAAGTGCTCAAAAAGATGGAGGATAAGGCCAAGTCTATGCAAACAGTTAAAGACTTTCTGCAAGTTCAACCTCCTTGCTTCAGCAGGAATTACCCTTCTAAGAGTTAGATGTTTCCTGATAACCAGCAGACAGAACCGTTCTAGGACTAGAGGTTACAAATTTTCTAGGGGGCAAGTGGCTACCTCTCAAAGGTCTAAGCATTGGCAAGTTTCCACTTCTAAGGCGGGAAGTTCTAATCCTACATCTCAGTCCAGACATTTTCAATGACTCTGTCCAACTTCTGCCTGTTCCTGCTTGTCCGGAGAGTCCTTTAGGAGGAAGATTGGCCTTTTTTGCAAATGTCTGGGCTGCTATCACGACCAACAAATGGGTACTCAGAACTGTATCCCTAGGACACAGGTTTTTGTTCCATACCTTTCCAGTACCCAAAGATTCCCGGACACGCCTCCAAACCAAAGGGCAGAAGTAGAAAAGCAAATTTTGTCTCTATTGTATCTGGGAGCAAATAGAATCAGTTCCTGCTCAGCAGGTAGGCCAGGGCTTCTATTCCAGACTTTTCTTAGTTCCAAAAAAAGAAGGCACCTAGCGTCCCATCCTAGATCTATCCATTCTGAACTCTCTTTCTTGGTAATTCCAAAATTCAAAATGCTCACTCTGCATCAGTTGCTACCCATGTTAGACAAGGACTCCTGGCTGGTAACTTTAGATCTCAGAGGCTTATCTGCACATCCCTATCAGGAAAAGTTGCGGGCAATACCTTCATTTCAGAGTGGGCAAACAACTTTATCAATTCTCTGCGCTGCCCTTTGGTGTATCTACTGTTCCCAGAGTTTTCACAAAGTGCATATCTCCAGTCATTGCTTTTTGAAGGCAGAATATTCAAATTTATCCATACCTGGACGACTGTCTAATTCAAGCAAATTCTCAGGAACAGCTGTTAAAGGATCTGGAATTTGTAAAGACTCTTCTCTCTTCTCTGGGTTACACTCTCAACGAGGAAAAATAAAAAATGGTGCCAACCAATGAGATAACATTCCTGGGAGCGAGTCTGAACACAGCTGCCCAGATGATATATCTCACTCAGGAGAAGCAAGCAACTCTTTCAGTTTACTTCAAGGATTTGGCAAGCCTGTCCCAGCTTCCTGCAAGGAAATACCTGCAAGCTCTGGGATACATGGTCTCTTGCATTCTCATGATTCCATATGCGAGACTGCATATGAGGAAATTGCAATTGTACCTCAAGAACCTTTGGTGTCAACACTCTCAGGACCTGGATGTCATAATTCCTCTGCTTCCATGTCTGCAGACAGAGTTTCTATGGTGTGCGACAGCCTATCTACAGAACAAAGGCATTCCTTTTCGCCCACTTCCTGCCATTCAAGTTCTTACCACGGACACATTGGACTACGCCTGAGGAGCTCAACTGGATGGCAGATGCAATCAGGGATGTTGGAACGCCTAGCAGATGCACCTGCACATAAACCTAAAGGAGTTGATAGCAGTTCAGCAGGCCTTACTAGCGTTCAAGCATCTTCTTTCTCCAGGAACTCTGCTTGTCAGAACAATCAGCTCCACAGTCATGTGGTACATCAACAAACAGGGAGGGACTCATTCTTACTCCCTAAACAGACAGAGCATGATTCTCTGGTCCCCAGCAGCATCATTGGGCCATCATCTACTAGCTCAGTTTCTTCCAAGGAGACTCAATATTTTGGCAGACCAGTTGAGCAGACAGACCCTGGATCCTCACGAGTGGCAACTGAACAGAGCAGTCTTTTACAGCATCATTCAACATTGGGGCCACTCCTCAGGTGGATCTTTATCCTCCCCAGACAACCACCATCTACCACTTGTTTGCACCAGACAGCATCACAGCAAGGCCTGGAGAGTGGATGCTCTGTCCTTCCCTTGGAGGCTTCTGTCAGTTTATACCTTCCCTCCTCTTCCCAGAGTATGATTGAAGATCAGGGATGAAAGACCAAGGACTATTCTCATAGCTCCAGACTGGCCCAGACAGCATTGGTATGCACTGCTTCGCAGTCTCTACCATTTTCCTCCTTGGCGTCTTCCTCTGAAAACCAGATCTGTTGGTTCAGGAAGGGAGAAACATTCTTCATCCTCATCTTCAGTCTCTACATTTGGCAGCATGGCTCATTGTATGAATCAATCCATTTCTTCTTCCCTTTCCCAGCAGGTGGTCAATGTACTTCAGGAGGCCTAGCACTAGGAAGTCCTATGCTGGCAAATGGGAAAGATTCTCTCATTGGATGCAGGCTAGAGGGGAATCTTCTTCTCAGCCTACTCTTCCTCTGATCCTGGAATACTTGGCTGATTTGCTTCAGGGTGGTCTTTCGTTTTCCTCTATTAAGATCCATGCTTCAGCCATTTCTACTTATTGTTCTTTTGAACAACCCATTTTCTCTCATCCCCTGATGAAAATGTTTCTCAGAGGTGCTTGCAACTTAAAACCTCCCAGAAGGGCTCCTACTCCAGCCTGGGATCTTAATTTTGTTTGAGAAACTCACTCTTCCTCCTTTTAAGCCAGCTGCCACTGCATATTTAAAGTTTCTCTCTTGAAAGACTGCCTTCCTCTTGGCTATAACTTCAGCAAGGAGAGTTTCAGAGCTGCAAGCTTTGATGGCTGTGGAGCCTTTTCTTATTTTCCATGCGGATCGTGTCTCTCTGAGGACCAGTCCCTCTTTTATGCCTAAGGTGGTTTCTAGTCTGATTCTTAATCAGTCCATACACCTTCCTACTTTCTTTCCTAATCTTTGAAATAGAGGTGAAAGGATCCTATATTCTCTTGATTTGCACAGACAGCTCAGGTTTTACCTGAACAGGACTAAAGACCTTCGGAAATCAGCACAGTTATTGGTCAGTTTTGCCCCTGGAGCTCAGGGCAAAGCTATCTCTAAGCCAACCATTTCCAAGTGTATTGTGCATTGTATTTCTTTCTGTTGTTCCTTTCATGGCAAAGTTCCTCCTCAAGGGGTCAGGACCAATTCCACAAGAGCAGCTTCCACTTCTGCAGCCTTTTTAAGGGGTGTCCCTACTAAAGACATTTTAGAGGCTGCCACGTGGTCTTCTGTTCACACTTTCACAAAGCATTATAATCTGCCTTTGTTTTCTAAAGCCAGGGCAAGGTTTGCCACCCCTGTGCTGCAGGGCATTCTCTCCAATCCTTGATTCTGTTGGTACCTCCTCCCTTTTCTCTGGGCTTTGGTAATCAACCCATTGGTTAGGACTGCAACAGTGAAACACGATGAACATAGTACAGTTGTGTACACTTACTATAAATGTAGATGTTCAAGTGTATTCACTGTTGCAGTCCTGGTTTCCCTCCCTCCTTCCCCCTTTTTTGGTTCTCTCCTGCTCTCCTTTCCTAAGGTGCAGGCTGAGTCTGGTTTTCTTTGCCAAAGTTACTTTGTTTTTGGTTCAAGGCTTATTTTCTTGGGGCTCCTGACTGTTATGGCAAGAAACACTGAGGAAGTGACGTCAGCTGCCTCCTTTTGTATTGGACGTCCTTAACAACTGACGACAGCCTATGTCATATTTTCTTAACTTTGGTCTTCTGGCCGATCGAGGGCTACCGGGAGCCAGATAACTCATTGGTTAGGACTGCAACAGTGAATACACTCTAACATCTACATCTATGGTAAGTGTACACAACTGTACTTTCCTTCTGTCCCTAGAACCTCTCAGGGTGTTGATTACTAGCAGCTAATCACAGGAAGAAAGTAAGAGGTCTCCTGTGAGTTCCCTAATTGATTTACTGGTAAAAGGTTACTCTTCTTTTAATTTCTGTAGTGGGGTTTTTCCATTGGGAGAGCCCTCTAGTATCCCCATTGCAGTCCAGTGATACAACCTCCTTCTACTGCTGGATCCCATTAGGTTTCCATCCAGTCTTTCTCCATGATGTCCTTCAAGGATGCATCTGCAGTCATCACATATGGGTTGTCCTGCCTCAGGCAGCCCTTCGATCGGCCGGATTCCAAAGTCTGGGACCGGCGTCGGCTGAAGTCTCCCCTTCCCCGACGTCAGAGCGCCTGGGGTATAAAAGCGTCAGCCGACGCCATCTTCCTCAGTCTTTCTTGCCGCGTGGTGCCCAAAGCAGAAGCAGTTCGCAAGTGCCGGTCGGCCAGCTCCTGTAATTCAGCTAAACCGAAGACTTCAAAAGCTAAGTACCCCGTTGGGGACTCTTTCTTGCCTCAGCCGATGTCAGATAAAATTAATAATTGCTTAACTTGTGGAACAAATACCTCATAAGGATTTCCACTCTTACTGCCTACCTTGCTTAGGCCCAGACCACGACGTCTCGGCCTGTTCCGCCTGTGCTTCCTTCAACCGATGCACTCTAAGACGTCGGTCGGAGTTTGCAGAGGAATCTTTTGGGGCTAGTTTTGCTTACAAAATGCCATCGGAGACTCCGACTTCACATTTAATAAAGAAACGGAAGGACAAGGACAGACACCCGCGGTCCGCGGTTTCGGCTGAAACCACGGCCAGGCCTATCGCGAGTGTCTCGGTTTCGGCTGAAACCGAGTCCTTGGTACTACCGTCCACCGAAACCGTACAACCGACAACCTCGGCCCTGGAGGACACTACTGTCTCGGTTGTTGAATCTGGTGTCCAGGAACCTTCCGACACCATTCCCTTAGACAAAACTACACCAGCACATGGTGCAGCCAGGCCTCCTGCATCCATGTCTATTAAGGCATTCTCTAGGGCTAAAGCTGCTAAACACTCTAAATCTATGCCTCCCAGGGTTATCCCTCAGGGACCCACTACAGGTTCTCAGATCCTTAGTCTAGCAGAGGACCTTATTTCATTAATTAGGGGCTCTCAGCCTCATCCGGACAGGGGCTCTCAACCTCCTACAGAAAAAAGTCCCAGGGTTGAGCCCTCTGATCCCCTCTCCTCAGATGAGGCCTCTGATGGCTCTGCCCTCTCGGACTACCAGGAGGAGGCTTTTTCGGCCTACGAGGATTCAGATGCAGAGGAATCTATCCCTTCGGCCTCCCCTCATGAAGAACTGTCTTTTGGGGAAACTCTGCACACTATGAGGGAGAATTTCCAATGGCAGGGCCAGGAATTCTCTGATTCCAGGAAGAGATCAAGGACCTTATTGCATTTGCCTCAGCATAGACCTTTGGCTATTCCCCCTGTTTTGAATGTCATTGATGATGTGTACTCTGAATCTAGCACAACCCCTGACACTCTCGCTCCGGCTCCTGCCAAACCCGATAGGTACTACAGGGTCCCGGAATCGCATCTTTTCCTTTACAAGGCCCACTCTGCTGATCCAAAAACTATTTCCCAGGGCCCAAAAGGGGTTGCAACTGTCACTACAAAAACCCACTCCCCTCTGAAAGGGAGTCCAGGGCTTTAGAGCGTTGGAGTAAAAAAGTGTATACTTCTGCTACCCTTTCTATGAGGGCTTTAAACTGTCAATTTCATATGATACAGTACCAAGAATATTTGTTAGATGAATTGCATAAAAAGCTGTCTTCACCTGAACCCCTAGATCGCAAATCACTTCAGGATCTGGTACCTAACTCTCAACAGGTTAGCAAAACTCACAACAGGTTAGCAACCATTTCTTGCAGTGTGGTTATGATGCATTGGAAGCTTCATGTAGGTCAGCTATGACAGGTGCAGTCATACGTAGGCATGCCTGGCTGAAGGAACAATCTCTGCCAGACCATGTTAAAGCAAAGTTTCTGGATGCTCCACTGGAAAAGCAAAAGTTATTTGGCTCCACTGCTCAGGAGGTCTTAAAGAAATTCGAAGAAAAGGCAAAATCTGTACAAACAGTCAAAGATTTTATGCAAGTCCAACCACCAAGATTCAGCAGAAATTGGCCTTCCAAGAACTGGTCCTTTCCAGACACAGACAGATTTCAGAGAGGCAAGAACAGGCGTGCCAGAGGTAGAGGGCAAGCTAGAGGCTCCTACAGAGGACGTCAATGGCAGCCTCCCAACCAGAGGGGTAGTGCAGGGCCTACAACTGCTGCACAAGGACACACTCAATGACTTTACTTTGACACCGCCAACCAGGGCTCAATTGGAAGCACCTTTGGTGAAAGCTTTCCTTATTTTCAGAAAATTGACACATTATTACAAGGGACAAATGGACACTACAAATAATAGACAAAGGATACAGGTTCCATTTCCACACATTACCGAAAAGAAAAGGCATGCCAGACCTGCCATCAAATCAAAGGGCAGAGGCTTTGAAACAAATCTCCAACTTAATGAAAATGAAAGCAATAGAAAAGGTTCCTCTTGCAGAACAAGGCCAAGGATTTTATTCCAGACTCTTCCTTGTTCCAAGAAAAGAAAAGCAATGGAGGCCTATTCTCGACTTGTCCGCACTAAATACTTATCTCATTGTGCCAAAAATTCAAAATGCTGACTCTACAGCAACTCCTTCCCATGCTGGGCAAGGGGTCTTGGCTGGACCTCAAGGAGGCATACCTGCATGTCCCTATCAGACAAAGCTGCAGAAGACACCTCAGATTTCTTGCAGGTTCAGAGCATTATCAATTCTCAGCATTGCCCTTTGGCTTATCTACTGCGCCCAGAGTATTCACAAAATGCCTGGCATCAGTAATTGCACACTGCAGACTTCAGGGGATGCAAATATACCCGTACCTGGACGACTGCCTTATACAAGTGGACAGCAAACAAATTTTGGTAAAACACTTGAATTATGCCATCTATCTTCTTCAGGCCTTGGGATGTACAGTCAACATTCACAAGTCAAGACTGGCACCATCCCAAAGAATAACTTTTCTGGGTGTGGATCTAGACACAACCACCCAAATGGCTTTCCTCACAGAAGAAAAACAAAACCAACTACCGGATTACTTCAAAAACCTGTCAAGACAAACTCAGCTGACTGCAAGGAAAATCCTGCAGGCCCTGGGTTACATGGCTTCTTGCTTTCTTCTGATTCCTCAAGCAAGGCTACATATGAGGAAACTCCAATGGTACCTAAGGAGTTTATGGACTCAGCACAGTCACAGCTTGGAAACCTTGATACCACTCATCCCATGCCTTCAAAGGGAATTTCTGTGGTGGGCTCAAGCAAGCCAGTCAAACAGGGGTTTGCCCTTCAGCAAACCAATAGCCAGCCAAACCATTACAAAGGAGGCTTCAGACCACGGATGGGGAGCGCACATGGAGGGAAGATGCATTCAAGGTCTATGGTCACAAAAAGAGCTACGCATGCACATAAACCAAAAGGAAATGCTGGCAGTGATACATGCAATCGAGGCCTTCAAGTTATTTCTACATCAAGGCTACCTGCTAATAAGGACAGACAACACTACAGTTGTGTGGTACATAAACAAGCAGGGGGGCACCCATTCCTACCCTCTTTGCAGACTGGCAATGAATCTATGGGAACTTTCCTTGACTCTCAATATACAACTGCAATCCCAGTTTGTACCAGGAAAGGACAATATACTGGCGGACAGCTTAAGCGGGAACATCATGGATGCACACGAATGGATGCTGCACCCAGACATCTTCCATCAGATAACACAATCATGGGGGAGACCGGACATAGACCTCTTTGCCTCCCCACACAATCATCAGCTGGAGAATTTCTGCTCAAGGACAATACCACCCAAAAGCATGGAAAGTGGACGCTCTCTCCTTCAGCTGGAGAACTCTAACAGTGTATGCATTCCCACCTCTTCCATTAATGACCAAGGTCTTACTGAAGATCAGGGCAGAGCAGCCAAGAGTGATTCTGATAGCTCCACAGCACTGGTACCCATTGCTAAAGATCATGTCACGGACAAAACCATGGCTTCTGCCACAATGGCCGCTTCTCCTGACACAGCACAATTACAAAACTCTGCATTCCAACCTGAAAACATTACAACTAGCTGCCTGGAAAATACCTTGACTCATCACCAGGATAAGCTATCCAAGAGAGTGAAGGATATCATCATGGAAGCTCGCAGGCCTTCCACAAGAAAAGCATACTCAGCAAAATGGAAAAGATTTCACACCTGGAGCACCTCAAAGGGCCTAGATGCAACAGTTATGAACATGGCACATATCCTGGAATATTTGGCAGAAATGCTCCACAATGGCCTGTCTTACTCTTCCATTAAAATTCATGCTTCAGCAATTTCAGCAGAGTACAATACTGATCCACCTGTCTTCTCTCATCCTCTGCTAAGACAGTTTCTAAGAGGAATTAAAAACATCAATCCTCCAAGGAAACCACCACTGCCTACTTGGGACCTTAAATAGGTGTAGGAAAAACTAACACTGCCTCCCTTTGAACCAGCAGCATCTGCAGAACTACAGTTCCTCTCTTGGAAGACTGCCTTCCTTCTGGCCATAACCTCAGCAAGAAGAGTATCTGAGTTACAGGCCCTCATGGCAGTACAGCCATTTCTTATTTTTCATCAAGACAGAGTTTCATTGAGAACCAATCCTTCATTTATGCCAAAGGTTGTATCTAGAGTCTCATTAAACCAAGCTATTCACCTGCCTACCTTCTTTCCAAATCCACAAAACAAAGGGGAAAAGCTTCTGCACACCCTGGACATACACAGACAGTTGCGCTACTACTTGGACAGAACTAAAAATTGCAGAAAAGCTGACCAGTTGTTTGTAGCACATGCTGCTGGTGCACAAGGAAAAGCAATTTCAAAGCAGACAATTTCAAAATGGATAGGGAATTGCTTTCGTTTCTGTTACTCCTTTCATGGAAAAACTGTGCCAGCTAACATTAGACCTCATTCGACCAGAGCCACAGCCACCTCCACAGCCTTCTTAAGAGGGGTGGCTACCAAGGACATTTTAGAAGCTGCTACATGGAGCTCCGTGCATACATTTTCCAAGCATTACAACTTACCTTTATATTCCAGATCCAGAGCAGGCTTTGCTACGGCAGTCCTGCAGGGCATTTTATCTACACCATCCTTTACATAGATCCTCCACCCCCAGATTGGCTATGGTATTCTACCCATATGTGATGACTGCAGATGCATCCTTGAAGGACATAGTACAGTTTTGTACCTACCATAAATGTAGATGTCCGATAGGTATGCATCTGCAGTCAGGTTTACCCTCCCTCCTTCCCCTCTGTAGTATTTCTTGAGTACATTCCCCTCTCATAGCTAGCTGGGGATATCTATTATGGTGTATTTGTTTTTATATATGTATATATATTTTAGTGCATGTTTGGAATTTATTGAATTTCTCCAAATTTAGCCTTCCTTAGAGGGCACTTGGCATCTGGGGCAAGAAAAACTAAGGAAGATGGCATCTGCTGACACTTTTATACCCCAGGCGCTCTGATGTCGGGGAAGGGGCGACTTCAGCCAACGCCGGACCCAGACTTTGGAATCCGGCCGACCGAAGGGCTGCCTGAGGCAGGACAACCCATATGTGATGACTGCAGATGCATACCTATCAGACATCTACATTTATGGTAGGTACAAAACTGTACTTTAGATATACCATTTTTTTGTTCCCTGTGCCAATTGTTCCTTCTTTTGCAGAGAACCAGTGCTGGATAGGCTTGGTAGTGGTGCAGACATCGGGTGCCCTGCTGCTTTACTGCTAAATTATTTTTTCTCCTTCAGAGTACTAGAACATTGTGTTTGCAAATTGACTGAGGATATTGGAGGCTGGTGCTTGCCCTTTCTATGTTCAGACCCTTAGTAGTTATCTGCAGAACTGAAGTCTAGGTTCTTTACAGGATTTGCCAATCACAGAATGTTTTTCATTCCACTGTTGACCCACCATGTTCAGCACTTAAGGTTGGTGGTAGTGGGAAGTTTAGGCAATTGTTCTAATCTTTAGGCATGTTTTGTTTGATGTTCTCCCATCTTGGCTCATCAGATTGTCCATTATTTATCTTCTCATTGCGTAGTGGCTACCCCACCACTTTTTGGGGAGCTAACCCAAAGGCGTGGATCCCCAGAATACTTTCATTCTGTTGAAATGGAATTCTGTAATTATCCTCTGAGGTCAGCGCTTTTGCCCCTTCTGGCGAAGCAGAGAATAACTTTAAGGTTAGGTAAGAATTTGCTTTTTCAAATGAGAATCT
>NC_056731.1:801099159-801181659 GCF_019279795.1 Protopterus annectens | reverse complement strand
TATATATAATATATGTGTTTGTGTGTGTGTGTGTGTGTGTGTGTTACATATAAATATACACATATATATTTTTTATTCACATATATTCCAAAGCAGAAAGGTAAAGGTTAGGGGTTCCTGCATACTTTAGATTTTCATAGGCAAGCTGCATTCCCTTGTAAAGTAATACAGAAGGCTTTTCAAAAGAAATGTTTTAAGTGTCCTAGGACTGTCTAATTCAGGAAATAAAAACAGCTGCTTACCTCTTTTTGTAGACGGAAGCACAGTCTGGTATTTTATAAGCAAATGTCAGAATAGTTAGCTGTTTTATTTTGCTGTGACAAACATAATAAAATGAAAAAAATATCACCAGTGTTTCTGGTGCATCCACCTGACATCCAAGATCCATGTGTGCATCAAAAATTTGAATCAGACCACAAGAAATTACAAAAACAGAGAAAGAAATGCAAGCAGAGTAACTGACCCCAGCATTAAATTAGCTAGCAGCCTTCATTTCTTTGTTTTGTTGCAAAATCACAACAGACATGCAGTAAATGTTAACAATCCAAAACTTCAAAATAAAATATTTTTAAAATGTAAAAATTGAATAGATATGGTCACTGGTAAACCTCAAATCTGATGTCCATCTGGATTCAACCTGTGGGATTTCATATCTGACACTGGCTGATTCAAAAGCCTTAAACGCATTTTGGCTCTGCGTCCCTTACCCATGACTCCCTGCTCCTCCATCAGTTCCCCAGTTCTAGTTTGTCACCATTAGTGTCTGCAGCTCAGTCTTTGGCTCCACTTAGTGGTTTGAGTTTATCGAAGAAGTTAAAGGCAGATTGGTGAGATTTTCTTTCCCTTACCCCTTAGATCGGTGATTAGCCTTTTTTTGGTAGCTGTCAATATTTTTGAAGTAGTTAGGTAGGTAGCTTAGATATTTATTCTCTCTTTTCCCTTCCTGTCCTTTTTCCTATTAGTTTCTACTGTTGTCCTGTGTGTGTGTGTGTGTTTTAAAAAGTGCATCTCCCGTGGGCACAGATTACCTCCCAGGATGCACACCTTAAATGTGTATACTGTCTGGGTCCGGAGCACTTTATCTGTGACAGCTACGGCTAGTGAGCTTTTAGTGAACACAAGGCCATGCTCATGTTGAGGGGGCTTATGCCGTCTAGCTCTTCCAGTTCCATTTCTCCTTCTAGGGCTTCTCCCCTTGATCCCAAGACTGGGTCTGAGAATCCTGAACCGCGAGACTCCATGCATTTTAAGAGGGAGTGCAAGGGGTCTTCTTCAGCCTCCATTTCTGGGAAGGCTCCCTTGGGTTCTCCAGGTCCAATGGTCTCCTTGACTTTCAGCTTCCCTGGTGACGTCATCACCGGCTTCAGCTCTCGCTCGGAGTCGAATGCCTTTAACACCAAAAACATCATCTCTGTCTCTGAGCATTCCAAGCCTCTTCCTGGTTAAAATAGTACCTTTTGGTAGGGAAGAAATCGCCTTTTCCCCATGTACTCTTCCCCTTTGGTCACTGGAGTCGACCATCCCCATCTTTAATCCAACATGTGGAGTCATCTTCTCATAGACCCTTGAAGCCATCCTCATTGGCCTAGTTTGTCCAATTGAGGTCAGTGTGCAGCATCAAACATTCTGATCTGGAGCAGCTGATGAAGTCCTTTTTGCCAGCACAGATGCAGTTAGGGGGTTGTTCTCTCTGGTCCAGTTCAGACACTGGGACCCTTTGCTGCATCTTTTGGGTTTCTTCCCTCAGCCCCTTGGGATCTGAAATCTTCAGAGCTGGTTGAGTTTCTACTCTCTTGATCGGATCCAGCAACCTAGCAGTCTTCAGCTGCACCCTTTTCCTTGGTAGCCTCAACCCCTATTTTTCAGGACTGTCAGCAGCATGGAGCTTGTGGCATTGAGGCTGGATTGTCTGGGTTGGGGTCAACTGTTCCTGCTTTAAGATTTTCATTCCATCTTGAAGATTGAGCTTTAGACAGCTGAACTCCAGTCTCATCATTGGGTCTAGGCACTGCTCCCTTGGGTTCAGAGTTGTCTCTGGTACCTTCAGGTTCTGTGACCCTTGAATCCCAGAAGCCTGCATCCACCTCAGCCTTTGATGTTGAGAGGATGTTCTGTTCTTGAGAGAAGGGTTGGATGTCTCTAACCAGCACCCCTTCCCAGTTTTCATCTGTTCCTCTGGTCAGTCATCGGCATTCTCAGGGACAGCCTGGGTCAACCAGCCTCCAGGCTGCTCCCATTGGTGGGGCTACCCAAATCTTCCCCTGGGAAATTTCATGGAAGAGAAAATGCAAGAGGAAGCACTTGGATTCTCTGGGGGAGTCCCTCACTGAGGATGCTGAACTTGAGGAAGGAGAGCGTTCCCCCAGGTTCCCACATGATGGTGCCTCCTTTGGTGATTTGTTGGAGCTGCTTTGCCAACATGGGTACTAGATCACTGAAGCTCTCTCTCCAGAGGAGTTTGTTTTTCCTGGAGTCCTTTGGTATAGACCCATCCATGTCTAGGGCGGTTCTCCATCCAGATGCCCTTATAGACCAGGTATCCAAGAGGGCATGGAAGGAACCAGTCACAGTAGAACCCATTCCTAGGTAGTTGGACAAAGTTCTTGCCCCCCAAAGACAAGCCTTGTTGGAGCAAGGACCCAACTGTTAATGCCATTGTGGTGGTGGCAGCCACCAGAAAGAAGATTTCTGAGTAGAGCTCCTTGATTCGCCCCTCCCTATGAGGGAGTCTCCGGCACTGGATCAGTTAAGGAAGCAATCTTATGTCTCATCCACCTTTGCTTTGAGGGCATTTAACTACTTATTGCACTTCATAAGGCTTCAGCGAGACCTCGTCTCTGAAGTGTCAAGCATCCTGAAGACACAACAGTATCCATATACCAAGAAGAAGCAGGAGACTCAGTTGACCACCTTGAATTCCGTTGTCAGTAAGGCTCATCTCTAATGTGGTTGATGGAGCTTCCAGAGCAGTAGGTTCCAGGATTGCGATAAGGTGCCACATCTAGATGCAGTTATGCAACTTTGCTTCAAAGTGTCCTTCATCAATGCCCCTTTTGACTCAAGGTTAACATGTTGAAGAGTGAACAAGAGAGTTAAACGATGTCTGCTGTTAGAATTCGCTTTTCTACACCCCAGTGATCCTTCTTTAGGAATCCGAAAGGGGGTAGGTGACTCTTCAGGAAGTATCACTTCTCTTTCCAGGATGCTCTACCGGAAGGTTCCATCTAAGGTTGGGGGGATCATAACAGAAGCCGCCCGCTGGGCAGAGGTAGTCTGCAGAATCTGGGCTTCTGCTGGGCTTCTTCTGCTGGGTCATTTCAGCAATCCTAAAGGGTTGCCCCACTGTGCTCATCTCTTGAGGCACTTAGGGGGTCGTCTAGCTCTCCTCTCCAAAGCTTGGGATGCCATCACCTTAGACTCCTGGGTGATGAAAGTCATATTCAGAGGTTATGTTATTCCCTTTACAGAAGTTCCAAACTGTCTCCCAAAATGTTTACCAGATGCTCACCCCATCAGAGACTTTACTAAGTGGCAGAGATCCAAAAGCTGCTTACAAATAGAGTCATTCAATAGGTCCCACCAGACCAGACCGAATCTGGGGTCTGTTCCATATTCTTTTTAGTACTAAAGAAAACAAAGGACTTCAGGCAGTTTTGGATTTAAGGAAACTAAACCTGTTCATCAACAAGACCAAGTTCCAGATGGTTACAGTTCAGTCTATATTACCTCTCCTGAGGAAGGATGATGGATCTGCTTAATAGACCTCAATGGCATCTGCCATCACATCAGGATAGATCATCATTGCCAGAGGTTCCTTCGCTTTCAGGTTGGGAGCCCATCACTATCAGTTCAGGTCCCTGATATTTGGTCTCACCACAGCCCCCCAGGTGCTTGCCAAGTGTATGGCAGTGGTCAAAGCCGGACACAGGCTGCAGAGATATCAGGTCTTCCCTTACCTGGATGATTGGTAACTCACTGCCCCCACAAAGTCATCATTGATCTGTTCCAGGGACTCCTTGCTCCAGCTATGTGACAACTTAGACATCACAGTCAGCTGCCCCAAATCAAGCTTTCAGCCTGTACAAGTCTTAGGGTTCATTGGGTGTCATCTAGACATGGTCTCTCAAATTGCCAGGCTTTCAAGCTCCAGAGTTTTCAGTCTTCAGGATCAGGCCGTCAGTGCTTTTAATTCCAACCCCCCCCCCCCCTTCTCACTTCTAAGGCTTCTGAGTCATATGACAGCATTGATAAGACTTCTCCCTCTAGCCAGATATCACATGAGGATCCTACAATGGACTATGGCCATTCAGTGGTCCCTCATAATGCATCTGTTGGATTTTCCATTATTGCTGGCGAGAGCATGTCATGAGCAGACCATCTCCATTAGTAGTATAAGGGAAACAGTTTGTAATTCCTTCTCCTTTAGCCTCTGTCACCATAGATGCCTTCTCCCTTAGCCTCTGTCACCATTGATGCCTTCCTCCTTGAGTGGGGGTGGGAGCATTTCAAATGGAGGACAGTTCAAAGGTCCTGGTCATTCAGAGAGGATCTCATTCACATCAGTGTTCTGGATATGAGAGTAGTCCTAGTATTGCAGGCATTTCAGGATGACCTCCCCAGGGATCTGATTGTAGTACAGATGGGCAATATGTCAGTCATTTGGTATCACTACAAATGGGGGAACACATTCTTAGCCTCTTTGTCTAGATACCACGGGGGTTTGGCATCGGACAGTCTCTTCTCAGCTGTTTCTGGTGGCAATGCATATCCTGGGGGAGTCCAACATTCTGTCCAACAGCCTCAACAGGTGTATTTTATTGTTTTATTGCCCACTAGTGGTCCTTAAGTCTGCCAGGGGCAGCTCAGATTTTTCAGAGCTAGGGCACTTTGTGTTGCAATCTGTTTGCATCCCTGCCCAACACCAAGTGTGACAACTATTACTCCATTGTCTTCCCTCCAGGTCAGGCATCCAGGGATACTCTGACATTTGCTTAGCCCCCGTGTCTCCTTAGGCTCATCCCTCAGTTCAACTGAAATTAAAGTTTCTACAGAAAGCACCTCGTTGCAGAGCTTCAGTGACTCTCATCAACCCCTTTTGGCCGTGCCCGGTGGTGTTTCCCTTCCTTAACCCTCTTCTGAAGCACCCCTCCATGGGTGTTGGATCCCATTCCAGATCTCATCATTCATCCAGCAGGTCTGGATCTCCCTGTCTTCAGTCCATCTAGTTAATCTCATGGTTTCTCCAGTTCTCTTGAGGGTCAGGAATCTCAGGCTTTCCCAGGCAGTTCATATATTGTCCTCTTAGAAAGAATACACTAGAAAGTGTTTACTATTAAATGAAGAAATTTGTTTTGTGGGCGGAGGCTTAGGGACTTGGCCCCTTCTCTGTCTCCTTAGTCAGTCTTGGATTTTTTGGCTGAGTTGTTTGGCTCAAGCTCTAGATTTTTTGCTGTCGAAGTACAGTTAGCAGCCATTTCTAACTTTCATATTGGTAAAAATAATATGCCCTTGGCTTCTGTCAAGATTTCCAAAGCTTTTCTCAAAGTTACTTTTCTTCATTCTCCAGTACAGAATCCGGTCCTTCCCTGTGATCTACTTTTTTTTGTTCTGGTTGTAGGTAGTCCTCCTTTTAAACCTTCAGCCTCCTCAGATTTGCAGCTGTTGCCTTGGAAGACTTTGTTTTTGGTGGTGATACCTCCGCCAAAAGGTTTCAGAATTGCAAACACTTCTTCTCCCCGTTACTTAGTGTTCCATAAGGAATTTGTACCTAAGGTAGTTTCTGAGAATAACCTTAACAGTTCCATTCATCTTCCTATGTTTTTTCCCAATTTTTCCAACAAAAGCAAATAACTTCTACGCTGTTTAGATAGGCATCTATGATTTTATCTTGACTGTACCAAGTCTTTCAGGAAATCTAGCCAGTTATTTCTCTCCTTTTCAAAGTCCAGGCTGGCCTGTTCCATGTCTAACTTTATCCAACTGTATGTCAGATTAAATTTTGTTTGCATATCCTTTGAAAGGTAAGACTCTTCTTCACAAACCTAAAGCTCATTGAACTAGGGTGGAAGCTACTTCTACAGAGTTTCTTTGTAGAGTACCTATGGAGTATATTTGAGCTGCTGCTACTTGGCTGGGCCAGCACATTTTTGTGTCTCATTATAAGGTGAACATTTATTCCAGGTCCAGGGTTTCATTTGGTTCTACTGTGATGTGGAATATCCTTCCTTAGTTCTTCCTGAGGAAGTGTTATGGCTGGGGGACATTGTCCCACAAGTTGAATCAAGATGGAACAGACAACATGGGATACGAAAGTTATGTACTCATCATAACTATAGATCTGAAGTAGTTACTTCATTTGATCTGCAACCTGTGGGATTCGGGTCCGACCGGCAGCTTTCCAAGCTTCAAGATCCGAGCTCCTAGCTCCTCCCCCCACTACCCATGATCCCTTGCTACCAACCATATTACCTCAGATCTTTTTGCCGCGGCTAAAGACAGTTGCTTCTCAGTGAAGAGCTCCTGGCCTGGTGAGATTGTTCCTTTTCTAAAAGCTAGTTTCTAGTTTAAATTTGTGTGTGTTGTTTTTAGCGTTAACCTATCTGACCCACGTTAAAAAAAAAACAAAAACTTTTTCTCCTTAGTTTAATTTTTTGTCTCTCCCCTCCCCCCCTTAGTGTTTGGGTGTGGGTGTGAGAGAATTATGGCTGAATCTAAAGCTATATTTTCTAAGTGTACTGAGTGTGGCCATAAGCTTTCCCCAGCTGATGGCCACACTCAGTGTGTTTTGTGTCTGGGGGCAGCACATTTGTCAGAGGCCTGCTAGATTTGTGCGGCCTTTAATCCTCGGGCACTTAGGGACAGGAAGAACAAGCTGATCCTGGCGGGAAAACTCCCTCAGAAAAAACACAGAGAGAGAGAGGGTCATACTTCTAAGAGGCAGGCCGAGTCTCATCCCTCGGCTCCGCCTGAAAAGATTTTGAAATCTCCTGAGTGGGTCTCCGGATCCTTATCCTCTCTGCTCCGTTCACCTTCCTTTTCTCCAGAGGAGGAGGATAGGTCTCCCTCGAGGTCTTAGAGGCGGCCTTCCCGGCCTGCTTCTCGACTACCTCTTCGCGGTCCACTAGAAGCATCTCTGAAGCAGACATGGATCGGATGATGCAAAGATTTTTGCAGACCCAGATGCAGATGGGGATGCTCTTGCCTCCCCCCCCTTGGGAGGGAGTGCAGCCCCCATTTTTGCCCCGATAGCTCCTTCTCCGACCCGTTTTCGGGTCTCGGAGTTTTTGGATCCAGGCCCTTTCGGATCCGGGAATACGTCGGCGCCGACAGGGATAGTGTCTTCGACGCCGACTATACCTTCGAGCTTGTCGGATCCAAGCTCTCGGGGCCGAGGTTTGAGCATCGGATCCGAGGGAGTGGTTGTGTCTTCGGCGCCGATGGGGCCGGAGCGCACCGCTACCTCGGATCCGATTGTTTCGGCTCCGACCCCGATCCTTTCCTCGGAGCCGAGGAGGTTACTTTCTCAGGCTGGTGATGGTGAATCTCCCTCTGCTTTTGAGGTAGTGGAGAGGGTACTGTCGAGGTCATCCAGGTCCCCAACCGGGCCTTCGGATCCACCCATGCCCCCACTGTATCAGGGTCTGTCTTCTCTCATCCGTCCATCAGGACAGCCTGCCCAAAGCCTCCAGTTAGTTCCCAGGAGGAACACCAACCGGTAGATGAGCCCTCTTCAGACAGCCCCGCCGAAGAGGTGCCTCGGAAGCACCAGTGTAAAAGGAGGCACCTGGACTCCCCCGAGTCCATTACCACGGATACGGATTTGGAGGATACGGAGGGTTCCCCAAGGTCACCCCCTGAAGATGTCTCATTTGGAGACATTATGGAGATGTTGCGTATGAGGGGGGTGGTCGGCCCAAAAGCCCTCCTTGGACGAGTCCGTATTTCTGGAGGCCTTTGAGGCAGGCCCATCTACCTCCTGGGTGTCCCCCCCAGCCGACCCCTTGGTGGACCTAATTACCACCAGGGCTTGGAAGAAGCCCGACACCGTGGAGCCTATCCCTAGACGCCCGGATAAGGTCCTCAGCCCTCCCTCTGATAGACCTTCTTGGTCCAAAGGCGCACCAGTGGATGCTATGTTGGTGGCGGCTGCCACTAAGAAAGAACTTGCCCAGGAAAGTTCTTCGGTCCATCCGCCGGACAAGGAGTCCCGGGCTTTGGACCGTATTGGCAAGCGGATGTTTGCTTCAGCAACCTTTGCTATAAGATCGCTGAACTACATGGCGCACACTATCAGGCTACAGCGTGACTTAATTAAGGAATATGCTGCAGCCCCTCCAGAGTCCATCTCGGTCTCAGACAAAAAGGTTTTTGAGACCCGAATGGCCACTCTAAAGTCCATATCAAATACATCTATGTGGTTTCTTTCCCATGCCACGGAAGGAGCCGCTAGAGCTAGAGGAGCGGGAGTAGATGTTCTTCGTTCCACATTGCTGCAGTCCTTACTATTGGGTAGTCCGCTGTCCAGTCGGCCCGAATACCAGAGTATAAGGCTGACGTCGGTCAGGGCGCATTAGACTGACGTCAGTACGTCAGGGTACTAATGCGCATGACCGACGTCATATCCTCAGTCTTTTTTGCCGCATGGTCCGATGCAGAAGCAGTTTTGCGAGTGCAGGTTGGCGTTCTGAAATATTTCGGCCGGAGTTTCAGACCGAATCAGAGTTGGCTAAGTACCCCGTTGGGGAACATTTTGGTTTTTTCTTGCCTCAGTATTTAACCGGATGTCAGAAAAAGTGAATAACTGTATTTCTTGTGGGAAACAGATACCTCATAGGGATTACCATACCTTGTGTATACCTTGTTTAGGGCCTGAGCACGACGTTGTTGGATGCCGCTCTTGTGCTAGGTTTAACAAACGCACTATTAAGAGACGGTTAGACTGTGCCAGGTTAGTGTTTGGGAAGCGTTGCAATTATAAAATGCCGTCGGATGTTCCGACGCCCGCTTCGTCCAAGAAGCGCAAGGACAAAACAGCGAAGCCTAGGGTTGATGAACCGGCAGTCCCGGACGTCGGTTCTTTAGAAGGCTCAGTGGAGCTAGAGGTTTTGCCAGGAGTTTCTTTGGAGTCTCAGGCAGAGACTTTACTGTTACAGGATGTGCCTTCTCAGGAGGTAGGCCAGGCTGAGGGGGCTTCTCAGGTAACTGTTCTTCCCTCTCTTCCCAAGGTAATTAGAGCCTCTCCTTCTGTTTCCAAAACTTCTTTGAGAGGTAGGCCAAGTTTAGCTTCAGTGGGGGCTTCTCCTAGCATTTCAGGTTCTGTGCCTAAGAAACATATGCTTAAAATGGCAGAAGATTTGATTACTATGATTAGAGGTTCTATGCCCCCTCCTGATAAGAGGCCTAGGGTGGAACCGGAGTTTGATAGTTTTGAACAGTGTTCAGAGGCTTCTGAGTCTTCTGCGGAAGATTTGCAGGAGTTTCCTCCTTATTCTGATTCTGATGTGGATGATTCCACTCCTACAGCTTCTCCTCCTGAGGATTTCTCATTTTCAGAGACTCTGCATTCCATGAGGGAGCACTTTAAATGGGAAGGTCAGGATTACTCTGATTCCAGGAAAAGGCTTAGGGAATTCTTGTTTTTGCCCCAGCATAGGCCCTTAGCTATACCTCCTGTGTTGAATGTTTTTGCAGAGGCTTCCCTGAACCCTGATTCTTTGCCTCCTGCTCCTGTTAAACCTGATAGGTACTATAGGGTGCCTGAAGCTCATAAGTATCTTTTTAAGAGTCCTAGGGCAGACCCGGAAACTGTTTCTCAGGGACCTAAAGGTGTTAAGGCCTCTGTGGTTAAAAACCCTGTTCCCACTGATAAAGAGGCAAGGGCTTTGGATAGATGGGGAAAGAAAGTGTATACTTCTTCCACTTTAGCCATGAGGGCGTTGAATTGTCAGTTTCACATGCTTAAATATCAAAATTATCTCCTTTCACAACTGAAATCTAAGGTGGATGCTTTGGCGGAAGGTATTGAGTGTAAAGAGTTGCTGGATTTAGTTCATGTGTCTGAACAAGTGGGTAAGCATTCCTTGCAATGTGGTTTTGATGCTGTACAGGCCTCCTCGAGGGTGGCTGCCACTAGTTCTGTTCTTCGCAGGCATGCCTGGTTGAGGGATCAGAATTTAGCTGAGCATGTTAAGACAAGGATTTTGGATGCTCCTTTACAGTCGGATGTGTTGTTTGGTTCGCCTGTGGAAGCAGTTTTAAAGAAAATGGAGGACAAAGCTAAGTCTATGCAAACTGTTAAAGATTTTTTGCAGGTGCAGCCACCGAAGTTTAGTAGAAATTGGCCTACTAAGGGATGGACATATCCTGCTTATGATTCCCAGTCTAGGGGTAGGTCTAGGCGTGGTAGGGGCAGAGCTCAAGGTTCTTTTAGGCCTAGAACAGGAGTTCACCTGCTCAGACTTCTGGTGAGGGCAGGGGTCAGTCCTTTCGTAAACAGACCCAATGACCTGCCTTTTCAGCTGCCAGTAGATTCTCGTCTGGCAGCTCCTTTGGGAGGAAGACTGTCTCTTTTCAAGGAAAATTGGGATTTAATTACTCAAGACAGATGGGTGTTGGATATCATTCACCACGGTTACAGGTTTTATTTCCATACTTTGCCCCCTTTCAAAGGCATGCCAGACGTTCCTCCTCCACAAAGGAAAGAGGCTCACAAGCAAATTTCTCAGTTACTCCAAATAGGGGCCATTCAGCCAGTCCCTGTATCAGAAAGGGGCCTAGGATTTTATTCTCGCCTGTTCCTAGTACCAAAGAAGGGGAACACGTGGAGACCAATTTTGGATTTATCTATCCTCAACACTTATCTGGACATTCCCAAGTTCAAGATGTTGACGTTACAACAGCTTTTACCTCTGCTGGGCAAAGATCACTGGATGGTAACTTTAGATCTCAAGGAAGCTTACCTTCATGTGCCTATAAGACTAAGTTGCAGGAAGTATCTGCGTTTTCGAGCTGGAAATTCTCATTATCAGTTCTCTGCATTGCCCTTTGGCTTATCTACTGCGCCCAGAGTATTCACAAAGGTTCTGGCTCCAGTGATAGCTTACTTCAGGCTAAAAGGAATTCAAATCTATCCTTACTTGGACGACTGCCTGATTCTGGCTCAAGAAAAGGAAGACCTTCTACAGCATCTGGAATATGTTATAGCAGTGCTAAGATGCCTAGGGTATTCTGTGAACGAAATAAAGTCCAGTCTAGTACCCTCTCAAGACATGTGCTTTCTGGGTGTGAGACTGAATACAGCAGCCCAGATGGCCTTTTTAACCCCGGACAAACAACAGAGTCTATCACTTTACTTCCATCAACTATCTCATCAGTCCGTGCTGACTGCAAGGACAGTCCTTCAAGCATTAGGGTTCATGGCATCTTGTATTCTGGTGCTTCCCAATGCCAAACTGCATATGAGGAAGCTACAATGGTATCTCAAAATGTATGGACACAGCACTGCCAGGATTTGGACACTGTCATTCAAATAATACCTTGCCTTCAAAAAGAATTTTTGTGGTGGGCTCAGGAATGTCACCTAAACAAGGGACTCTCTGTGACCCGGCCAGAGGCGAGTCAGATTTTAACGACAGATGCCTCGGACATTGCTTGGGGAGCTCATCTAAATGGAAAGTGGATACAAGACAAGTGGCCTGCCAGACTACAGCATCTACATATCAACATGAAGGAGATGTTAGCAGTCCAGTTTGCATTAATGGCTTTCAAGGAGTTACTTCTTCCAGGGCAGGTGTTGATTCTAACAGACAACACAACTGTCATGTGGTACATCAACAAGCAAGGGGGAACACATTCTTATCCTCTATGCAGGCAAGCAATGATTTTATGGGAGACTGCGCTAAGCTTGCAACTAACTCTTCAGGCAAGGTTTCTGCCGGGAGCACAGAACTCCTTAGCAGATGTGTTAAGCAGACAAATCATGGATCCCCACGAGTGGAAACTGGATCTTCATGTATTTCAGAAATTGACAGTGTCATGGGGAACTCCAGACATAGATCTGTTCGCTTCTCCACTAAACCACCAGCTGCCAAAGTTTTGCACAAAGGGGTTTCATCACACAGCTTGGAAAGTGGATGCTCTGTCTTTCAGTTGGAAAAACCTTCATGTGTATGCCTTTCCACCTCTGCCTCTTCTTCCAAGGGTGCTATTAAAAGTCAGACAAGACAAGCCAAGGATTATTTTGATAGCTCCAGATTGGCCTCGGCAACACTGGTACCCACTACTAAGGAGTCTGGTAAGGAAGCCTCCATGGCCTTTACCTTTGATTCCTCATCTGTTATCTCAGAAGGACGGTCATCTGCTCAATGTCAAGCTTCACTCTCTTCATCTAACAGCCTGGCATATTCTATGTTGAAACACAGCAGGTCTCAACTTCCTCAACAAGTTTTAAATGTGATTATGGAAGCTAGAAGACCTAGTACAAGGAAAGTGTACACTGAAAAATGGAAGAGATTTTTATTTTGGAGTACAGCAAAGAATTTGGAGATTTCTGAGCCTAATTTGAGTGTGGCTCTTCAATATCTTACTGAGTTATTGGACAAAGGTTTGTCCTTCTCTTCCATTAAGATTCATGCTGCAGCAATTTCAGCTCACTATGATTGTGACCCACCATTGTTTTCGCATCCTTTGTTCAAGCAGTTTCTTAGAGGGGCAAAGAATATAAGACCCCCACGTAGAGCTCCTACTCCTGCTTGGGATCTCAATTTTGTGTTGGAAAAACTTACTCTACAACCTTTTGAGCCTGCGGCTACTGCTGAATTGAAATACTTGTCATGGAAGACTGCTTTTCTGTTGGCTATTACTTCTGCAAGAAGGGTGTCTGAGTTGCAGGCCCTTATGGCAGTAGAGCCCTTTTGATTTTCCATAAGGATAGGGTATCATTACGTACTAATCCTTCCTTTATGCCTAAGGTGGTTTCTAGTGTGGCTTTAAACCAAACTATTCATTTGCCTACTTTTTATGCGGACCCCCAAAATAAAGGGGAAAAGATTTTGCACACTTTAGATGTACACAGGCAATTGCGTTATTATTTAAGCAGGACTAAGGATTTTAGGCAGTCTCAGCAGTTGTTTGTTTCTTTTGCTTTGAGTTCGCAGGGCAAGCCTGTGTCAAAACAAACTATTTCTAGGTGGATTGGGTTTTGCATTGCCTTTTGTTATTCCCATCATGGCAAGGAGATTCCAGCTGGGATTAGGCCTCATTCCACTAGGGCTACTGCCACTTCAACAGCATTTCTAAGGGGGGTGGCAACTAAAGATATTTTGGAGGCAGCTACTTGGAGTTCAGTGCATACTTTCTCTAAGCATTATCACCTTCCTATCTACTCTAAGTCTAGGGCTGGTTTTGCCACAGCTGTTTTGCAAGGCATGTTGTCAGCTCCTACTTCTTTATGATTTGCCAGCCTCCCTTACCTCTGCTTTGGGATTCTACCCAATAGTAAGGACTGCAGCAATGTGGAGCGAAGAACATAGTACAGTTTTGTACCTACCATAAATGTAGATGTTCGAGGATCCACATTGCTGCAGTCCAATTTACCCTCCCTCCTTCCCCTCTGTGTTTAGGGGTGGTTGTGTAGGTGAGGTTATATGCTGATATTTTTGTATATATCTTTTTGTATATATTGTACATATGTTTGGTGCAGGTATTTTGGGCCTTGTCTTTTTAGGGTCTTCTGACATCTGGGGCAAGAAAAGACTGAGGATATGACGTCGGTCATGCGCATTAGTACCCTGACGTACTGACGTCAGTCTAATGCGCCCTGACCGACGTCAGCCTTATACTCTGGTATTCGGGCCGACTGGACAGCGGACTACCCAATAGTAAGGACTGCAGCAATGTGGATCCTCGAACATCTACATTTATGGTAGGTACAAAACTGTACTTTTTGCGACGGCACTCCTGGCTTCGCCTCTGCGATTTCACGGATCCCTTCAAGGCGTCCTTCGCGAACGCCCCTTATGATGGTTCGGCCTTATTTGGCACATCGGTTCGCGACACGCTAGTCCAAAGCGAGAAGGATGGGAAGACTCTGTCGGCCGTCGGAGTCCGCTTCTCGAACCCCCAAAGATCCTTCTCCAGGAATCAGAGGGGGCAAAAGAAGCTGTGGTTCCGTAAATCTCAGCAATCCCTTCCTGCTGCGGACAACTCGTCCTCTAGAGGCAGAGGAGGACAAGGTGGACGCCGGCCCAGAGGCAGAGGGGGCCCGCGTAACTTCGGGTCTAGAGAACCTTTCTCGGAGGGACCCGCGCAACAGCCCTGAGGGCTTGCCCGACTGTCCCTCTCTGGAGGCAGTCGGGGGGGCGACTATCGGAGCACCTATCAAACTGGGAGTCAATTACAAATGATCGATGGGTGCTCCGGATAATATGCAGAGGTTACACAATACCGTTCTTGCAACCCCCTCCCAAGCCCAAACATCTCCCCGATGTTCCACCCCATCAAAGGGAGTCCACAACTCAAGAAATTTCAGAGTTGCTAAGAAAAAGAGCCATCCAGCCCATCCCCCCCAGATCAGTCCGGATCGGGTTATTACTCCAGGTTCTTCTTGGTGCCAAAGAAAACGGGGGACCTCAGATCCATTCTAGACCTTTCGTCCCTGAACCTGTTCATATCCAAGGAAAAGTTCCGGATGGTCACTCTCCAATCTATTCTCCCCCTTCTGCAGGAGAAGGACTGGATATGCTCGTTGGATCTCAAGGACGCGTACTACCATATACTAATGGACAGACGGTCCAGGAGATTTCTCCGCTTCCGGCTAGGAGCCAGTCATTATCAGTTCAGGGTTCTTCCATTTGGCCTAACCTCAGCCCCCAGAGTGTTTACCAAAGTCATGGCAGTGGTAGCAGCCCACCTGAGACTCCAGGGCATTCAGGTGTTCCCTTACCTGGACGATTGGCTCCTCACCGCCCCCAACAAGCATCTTCTGGTTACAGCGAGAGACTATGCCCTATCTCTGTTTGCTCAGTTGGGCATCTCAGTCAATTTGAAGAAGTCCTGCCTGTGCCCATCTCAAGCCCTAGATTTCATAGTCGCCAGGTTGGACACTCGAATCTCCAAAGTGGTCCTCACACCAACCAGATTAAGCAGTTTGTACCGCCAAGTCTTGGATATTCTTCAGAACCCAACCCCCCCAGCAGAATTAGTCCTGAGGGCGTTAGGATCTATGTCGGCGGCAATCGGCCTTTCTCTCCATGCCCGTCTGTGGATGCGTGTATTACAGTGGACTCTCCAGGTCCAATGGTCTCTGTTGACCCATCCTTTGGACATGCCGATTCCTCTGAGCAGGGCATGCAGGGACTCCCTACTTTGGTGGCTGCAGGCAGAAGATCTCAAAGAAGGGAGACCCTTTGTGATTCCCCCAGTCGAAGCCACGTTGACCACGGACGCTTCCTGTCTCGGGTGGGGCGGGCATTATGCAGGGAAATCTGTCCAAGGAACGTGGACTCCTATAGAGACTGCATTGCATATCAATGTCCTAGAGATGAGGGCAGTGCTATTGGCGTTGCAAGCTCTCCATCACCTTCTACCTCTGGGGACTATTGCTATCCACACGGACAACATGTCCGTGGTCTGGTACATAAACAAACAGGGAGGGACCAGGTCTTACCCCCTGTGTCGAGAAGCCATGAGAGTGTGGGAATGGGCGATTTCTACCAACCGCTTTCTGATAGCAACGCACATTCCGGGACGGACCAACATAATAGCAGACAGCCTAAGTCGGGTGTTTCTCAGCCCTTACGAGTGGTCTCTGAATCCCTCGGTTGCGAAACAGATATTCCACAAATGGGGTCAACCTCGCTGCGACCTTTTTGCCTCTCCCCTAAACTCAAAATGCAGCGAGTACTTCGCGATAGTTCCCCCCAAAGGGGAATGGCCCAGGGACGCCTTGGTTCATGCTTGGCCGCCCGGTCTTCTTTATGCATATCCTTCTCTCCCTCTGATGATGAAATTCATCCAGAAAGCCTGTCTGTTGGGGAGCAAAGTGATTCTCATTGCCCCATTCTGGCCTCGACAAGTCTGGTTCCCCTTTCTGCAGTCTCACACTGTGTCTCCCCCTTGGATTCTGGATCCCAAACCAGACCTAATCTCGCATCCGACGAGATGCCACACTCCAAACCTGGTCAGCCTCCGGCTCACAGCCTGGCTGATCCAGTTCCGTTAATGGCAAGGACTCCCGGTATCTCTTCCCCAGTCAAGGCTATTCTCGTGGCAGCTCATAAGCCATCCACCAGAAAACTCTACAACAGTAAATGGAAACATTTTTCCATCTGGGCAAAGGATAAGGGATTAGATCCTTTTACGGTTCCTATTCCCACCATTCTGGACTTTCTATCCCTCCTTTTTGAGCAGGGAGCTAGCGCGTCCACTATTAAAGTTCAACTTGCAGCCATCTCCCATTATCATGTGGGAGATGGCATAAGTTCTTTGGCTTCAGTTAAAATATGCAAAGCCTTCCTAAAAGGCGTGTTCCTCTTGAAGCCTCCCATTAAACCGACTATGCCTCCATGGGATCTTACCCTGGTATTACAAGCATTAACAGGGCCACCTTTCGAACCTGCGGCCTCTGTGCCCTTAAAGTTCTTATCTTGGAAGACAGCCTTCTTGGTAGCAATTACCTCTGCCAAGCGGGTATCAGAGCTACAAGCCTTGTGCATTAAGTATCCATACCTTATTTTTCACAAAGATAGGGTTGCCCTCAGGACTAATCCTTCCTTTCTTCCTAAGGTAGCCACAGAATCTAACATTAATCAATCTATTAACCTCCCTGTTTTCTTTCCTAGCTTCCAAAACAAAGGTGAATACACATTGCACAAATTGGATGTACACAGGCAACTGCATTTTTACTTGCACAGGACTAAAGATTTCCGCAAGTCAGACCAGTTGTTTGTTTCTTATGCTAAATCAGCCATGGGCAAACCAATTTCTAAGGTGACAGTAGCAAATTGGATTTCTCAATGTATCAAACAGGCATACATTTCAATTGGGAGACCAGCTCTGGTTGCCATCCGGGCACACACTACCAGGTCTGTGGCTACCTCAACAGCGTTTTGGTCTAGAATTCCAATTGATGATATTTGTTCAGCAGCTACCTGGTCCTCTTCCCATACGTTCATTTCTCATTACAAACTGGACATGATCTCCAGAAGTAGGGCTTCCTTTGGCTCCGCAGTGCTTCGGAATATCCTTCCGTAGGGACCACCCAGGGCCTTTAGGTAAGCTGGGGACTCTGTCCCACAGGTTGCAGATCAAATGAAGTAACTACTTCAGCTATAGAGGTTATGTACTCACCATAACGTTCCATCTGAGTAGATACTTCATTTGTCTGCAACCGACCCCCCCCCTGCCATCCCCCGAACCTCGGTAAAATATTGTCCTGTGGAGAATTCTCTCCGTCTTTAGCTTATAGGGCAAAATAACCGATCTGAGGTAATGTGGTTGGTAGCAAGGGATCATGGGTAGGGGGAGGAGCTAGGAGCTCGGATCTTGAAGCTTGGAAAGCTGCCGGTCGGATCCGAGGTCGGATCCGAATCCCACAGGTTGCAGACAAATGAAGTATCTAGTCAGATGGAATGTTATGGTGAGTACATAACTTCTATATTCATATAGTCTGTCTGGTTCATCCTTCCCACCCTCCTCCACCTAACTTTATTGCTGATTTTTTGAGTCTTTTTCTCTCTGATGAATAGACCCTGGCGGATCTTCAGTCAACTCTTCCTGAGTTTGCATTTCCCCTGGGTTTTTCCTTGCATTTATGGGAGGCAAATGGATCATTTGGATATGGTATGTCATCAAATTTTGGCTCATGGGATGAACTCCATCTGGGGAGTTGATGTAGAAGCAGGAAGTTATAAGTAAGGGAGGTGGAGCCCAAACAGGCTAAAGGCTTTTGAATTGGCTAGTGTTGGATCCTAAGTCTCACAAGTTGAACCAGACGGAGACAGAGTCATAAGTGCTTTTGTCTACAAACTAGATTTTTTCAGATTGTCTTTTGAAAAAGCAACCTTATCCTTAGCAGTACATACTTTTACACAACAACGTCATAAGTCAAGATCGAAAAAACTTGCATAGTAATGAGGTAAACTCATAGTGACTCATGAAAAGCTAGCCACAAGCTATATTTGACAACAAATTATACTGCAATATTATAATGAGCTTTAGTTGTCGGCCTAAAAAAAGTAAAGTCAAAACAATATTCTTGACTGGAACAGACTTGCACAACTAAATACCATGACAAACTTGATAGGTTGCTGCATTAAACATTGAAGATGTCCAACCCTTACAAAAGCAGAGTTAGAGCATACACTTGTGTGTCATAGCAGTATATTGTAAATCAGCCCTGTGCACATAATATTAAATCAACAACCCCCAATCCGCAAGACCAGAAAAAAACTTTAAATAGAAACATTACCAGAATCCTAAAGAAAGGAGAAATGAACAACCCCCACAGAGAGAATACTGAAAATGCCAATGTACAAAAAATGAATAAATAAATCCAGCCCAAAATATAACTCCAAGTAAACAAGTGAGAACCAACCCTCCAGCATATAGTAATTAAAAAAAAAAAAAAGTGTGTCTGTGTCTGTGTCTGTGTGTGTGTGTGTGTTTGAGTGGGGGGGGGCACAAGTGTAAAAGCTATTAATGGAAAAAGCAAAAAATAAATAAATAAAAACAACTCAAATTCAGTATTCCAAGGGACAAAAAAATTAAGAATCAGTAAAAACAATATATACTAAAAAGTATAACCAGTCATTAATATAAGCAATAAAATTATAAAAAAAAATCTAAAACCAAGTGAGATAAAAACGTCAAAGAAGGAAAGGAGACAATCCTGCAAACCATAAACTAATAATTTAAAAAATAAAAATGTGGCATATCATGAGTAGGTGTGTGTGTGTTGTGGGGGGGGGGGGCACAAGTGTAAAGAAATTAATGGAAAAAGAAAAACAAAAGTAAAAACAAATCAAATTCAGTTTTCCAAGGGACAAAAAATTAAGAATCATTAACTAATATATTCCAAAACGTATACTCTGTCATTAAAATAAGCAATAAAATTATAAAAAAATATAAAACCAAGTGAGATAAAAACTTCAAAAAAGGAAATCAGACAATCCTGCAAACCGTAAACAGATGATTCTAAAAAATAAGAATGTGGCATATCATAAGAGTAGTTGATGAAGCTGCATTCTGCAAGAGCAGTAGCAACATCACAGATATTTTTGGGAATGTTTTACCCAAGATGCATGTTAATTAAGCAATACACACTGGATTCGTAATCCCAGGGAAGCACAGAATTTGCTAGGATTGTCTTAAATGGGCTGCTTGGACATTCTGCTTTCCTTTTGAATTCATTAGGGATATTGCTTGGGATGCTTCTAGTATGTTGTGATTAACAGTTTGTAAAATACATTCTCTAAGTAAGATAGTACAGTTAACTAAGGTACTCTCCTTAGTAGTAGATGATTTTAAGTGTGTATTTTTGTATCTGTTAGTCCACTCACCAAGCACCTGTATTATTCATTTATTCATTTTCTTGTTTACTTTTGGTTTACATTATTAAATATAGCCTGTGTTTGCTTTTAGGCATCTTACAAAGTTCACTATCATTAGTCCCCAGGCCACACTTAACCAATAGTTTCTGTGGTGCAGATCACCTTCAGAGGTTCAGATCTGTCTTTGAAGATCTGAGTTAGGATTAGCCTACTTCAGTTTAAAGAAATTACTATAGGAAACCAGCATTGGTAAAGTTTGTTGCATTAATGGTGGGGACTGTAGTTAAAACCGGGCAGAACTGTTGGGAAATTTGTTATTGACAGCATTGATAGTGAAATGAAGAAATACCCACATGTTCTGATTAGTTGGTATAATAATTTATTCACATTTCTACTTTATAAGGTGATTATTACAGCATTACTTTCTTTAATTCTAAAAGATTCCCATCACAGACTGACTTATAATAAAAGTAGGTGGACCGTGTATTATTTGCTGTAAGGCAAAAGTTAAAAAAAACAAACACTGATGGTGGTGTTATGAGATGACGTTAGAAAAAAAATTTTACTATGAGTGACTAGAGTATGTAGTGTTAATGTGGAAATAGAGAGTTCATTGACGGTGATCAAATCAGCTCCACATTTAAAGTAGATTTTTCTGTTCATCTTTCTTCTAGTGTAGCAGACATTTCTTTACAGGATTGTCCACAAAAAAATTTGTAAGTGGATATATAGAAATTAAATTTTTTTTTTCCAAAATAAGGGTGTCCCTTCAAAGACAAGTATTTGAAACTGTGAATTCTGTATGTGAGGCAAACACGACCTCCGCATTTAATGACTAGTGTAAGAATTAGGGACTGTTAGATTATTTAATGTATTTTTCATGGGGAGACAAAGCTACATAGATTATTTAAAGTTGTGTTTCTTGTGGCGGAGACAAAGCTACATAGAGGTAATATCAACAGTTATTAATTGTGTAATGTGTAGTATTAGGGAATATTACACTTTGTATGTATACATTTTACATGGGAGGTGTAAAAAGGCAACACTGTACATAGTGTATCGATATTTAGTTCTGGTATTTTTAATATTATTTAACAGTTTGCTAAACTACTTGCTATCAAGAGACTGCATTATAAATACTACTTTGTCTCCTTCCAAATTGAAGTACATTTTACCAAAGTGCCCAACAGCTTATAATTTATTGAAGTAAGGCAGCCACTTGCACTAAAATGGCTCTTGTTTTCATGATAAAGTTAGTGTTTTGCCTCCTTAAGAGTGCCATCATTTTCCTTTGTCCATAGTACTACTTTCAAAGCACTGATTACTCATTTTGGTCAGTGTTGTTTTGTTTTACTAAAATTCACCAACCTGTTAGTCTGGGTCATTTCAGGTATTAAAAATTTAAATGCATTTCCACCTTTTTAAAAAGAAAGCAGTTTATGCCCTCCCCATTTCCTGGCAGCAATATAACTTCAGTTAATCAGTAAATGTAATGGTAAGGCAGGAATTTTTTGATTCTGTTGGAGGCAGTAGGGTGTAGAGAAACTGGAATAAGGTAGTCTGCAAGTCTCCCCAGAAATTAATGCATCCAAAAATATACTACATCATGAAATACTCCGATGTTAGCGTAAGCTATAGCTGATATAGTGTCACAGTTCATTTTATGCAGCATTGCCCAGCATTGGGAATCAAGGGATTGACTATTTTGATAAGCTTAATCACATTTTTGCTTTTATGATACAAGTCCCAAAAAACATGGGTCTATATTCAGTTGATGGTCACCTTGTTTTTCAGCATTGACTTTTTTTTCCTTTTTTTAGTGCTTTGGCGTTGTTTCAGTACGGTAGTGATATTCCTTTTTCTGTGGGATGAACAGACAAGTTTGCTGGTACTTATACCTGCTGGTGTTGGAGCAGTGATTGAGGTGAGATCTTTCTGTTTTTTTTTCATGTTTACAGTAGAATGTAAGAACAGCAAATCCAGTGTTATAAATTCAGTAGTATGCAGCTAAAGTATATAGATATCCCTGTGTCCCAAGTTTCATGTTTAACAGCCGATTCTGAATATTTTTTAATTGCATTGACACATTTGTGATGAAGTAGTTAAATAGAATTGTATCTATGGAAGCGAAAGAATGCATTTCTGTTATTTTCCAGATGCAGTCCCTTATTTTGAAGAGGTGTGGTGAAATCCTCAACTTGGATTTTCTTTGTTATAAGGCATATTAATTAAGTTTAATGATCAATATATTACATCAGTTTTATATAGAAATTGCATTAACGTGAAATAACATCAACAATAAATAATAAAAAATCAACATAGCAATTATGTACAAGGTGGTCTACAAGTCAAAATTAAAACAAATCACGTTTAAGAACTATTTTTATTATATATGATTAAATGTCCATTTGTTTAATACATTTTTTAAGTTTCATCCATGAAGTTAATGATGTAGTTATTCTAGTGGTTTTCCCTTTAATTGTTAATATCTCCATCTGGCATGTTTCGATTGTAGTATTGTAGAATTCCTTCATAGTTGGTGTGGTTATGCTTTTCCAATTTTTTGTTTTAACTTTTCTTGCTATTGTAAGAAGAGTCCAAGCAAGTAGTCTACTATTTTAACACAGTTATGTACTGGTACATTGAACAAAATTAATGATTTGCTTAGTCTGAAATTATCGGTAAATAAAGCCTGTAAGAAAATGTCAACATCACTCTAAAAAGGTTTAATTATATCACAGTCATAAACCATATGTTGCCAGTTCACCACAACATCTAATTTGCATCTCCAACAACTACCTTTTTTATATGTATTTTATGAGGAGTAATGAATACCTTGTTTAAAAATCTCCAGGAAAATAATTTTCATCTTAAAGATGTTGAGGTTAGTGAAGAAGAAGTAAGAACATTTTTTTCTTGCTATCACTTGGGTGATAATTATTGATAGTTAACAAATATAGCCAGAATATCTCATTAGCAAATTCTGTTTTAGTTTTGACTATTTTGTAAATTCTAGATAGGCATCCTTTTTCTGGAGGGTGGGGTCTTTATGCATTGATAATGTCAAATATTCTATAAAATTGAGAAGCTCTTTTTTAATTGTTGAATGCATTAATGATATTCTCCTTTCCATAGCAAATCTACAATTTTGTATATCAAGCTACATTTCAGTGTCTAAATTATATTTCCTTAAAATGTAATCTAACTGATTGATTTTTTTTTTTTTTTGTCCATGATTTGAAACCAAAAAGTTCATTGCTTTTCTTTAAATTTGTTAATTGAGAATGTATTAAATGCAATAATGTTATTTTGTGTATATGCTATTGGAAAAACTAAAATTATCCATGCTGCATATTCAGGTATCCTATAGACAAGACTTTTGAAGTTGGAGATTGTTGTAATGTGTATTTAATTTTTTTGATGTGCAGTAATATGATCTTTTAGTAACCAGAGAAAACTATTATTGTATATTTTATTATAGCAATTAAAGTTTAATTGGTTTTCTTTAATGAGAAATAAATGCAGCTATACCGCTAAATGGATCTCCCATCAAACACAGGAAGCAAATGGAACAAAACATGAACAGGAGATCTAGCCACGATTGTCTTCCAAAAAAGCTCACGAATCCCAAGTAAAATCCAAAAGCATTTAATAGTTCAACACATAAAAATGTAAAAAAGAATAAGCGCTTTCGCGTAGTGTGCCCTACGCTTCATCAGATGACAATAAACAAAGTACAAAGTTCTTAAATACAGCAATGCGCGGGAAAAACCTTCTAACAATCAATTAATTAATTAAAATTTATATTGCAGCAATCAAAATTCATTATGGAACTTAAACACACATTGCCACATTAAATAGTATTGCCGAAGATGTATATGCAGACAAACTAAATAAAATGGGTGATTAAACACTAGAACAGATGAACAAAAACAAAACTCTAAATGAAAAGTAAAAACTGTTGTCTGTTTTATAAAAACTGTATGTATAAGTATCGGAATAACCATGGTGTATATATGCTCATAAAAATCATTAAAATACATCTTTAGAGATACATAGCTATGACGCTATGGTTTTCTTTAATATTAAATATTCTTGTATATCTTGCCATTTAGCAGAATAGTTTTTATTCATCCATAAGATAATTGTTTTGATGATAGCTGATAGAATATAATTCTATGTCTGGCAGACTTTTTCCTCCATATCACCAACTATGTTGATGAAGTTTAAGTGCAATTCTTGGTCTGTTAGGATACCAAAGTAATTTTAAGTATTAGTGAATTAAATTCTTTTATGTATTGTTTGGGAATTGGTAGAGCTAATTGTATTATGCATAATTTAGGTAATGTTATTTTTATGATCAACAATCCCTCTTCCATTGTAAATATGAATTCCATTTTGATATAAGATTTTTAATTGTATCAATACATTCATTGTGATTTACACTGACTATATCGTTTAAGTTCTTAGATAATTTTATACCTGGATATTTTAATTTGCCATCCTTAGCTAAATGTTTAGAAAATTCCTCTGCAACATTATTATTGGAACTGATACATAAAATGTTTCTTATCTTCATTAAATTTTAACCCAGGTATAGACTGAAAGCTTTTAATAATTTTAAAAAGAATACTAAGAGAATGTGTTATTTTTAGTGTCAATAATATATCGTCTGCAGATAATAGTAATTTCGAGTTTAAATTATGTCCAAATTGAATTCCTTTAATTTCAGAATTCTTTCTTATGTAATTTGTGAAAGGTCCCATAATTAAAGTGAATAATAGTGGCGACAAGGGACATCCTTGTTTTTTACCTTTAGAAAAAGGTATTGGTTGTTTGAACCTATTTTTATATAAGCTAATGATTTATCATATAGATTTTTAATGAGATGTTGAAAATCTGGTGGAAAATTACATTCTTGTAAAACTAATAGCAGATAATCCCAATTAACAGTGTCGAAAGCACAATTGATGTCCATGCTTACTAATTTTAAATGTTCCTTCATATTATTAACATAACCAATTATAGTTAATATTCTTTTTATGTTGTCATAAGTATTTATATTCCTTATGAAGACTGGTCATTATTAATTGGGTATGGTAAAAATTGTTGAAATCTATTTGCAATAATGGACATAAAGAATTTATAATCAACATTTAGCAAGGATATTGGTCTATTTGAGATGCATTCTGATGGATTTTTGTCTGATTTTAGTACTGGGGGATAGGAGTGTATATTTCCAAAAGGGTGAGGTTATTCTTAAATCTTAACTGATTGAAAGGTATGAAGTAAGATTTAGACAACCTTTTTTGGCAGTATTTTAAAAAGCTGTGAAATTATCTTATTGTTACCTGGTGCTTTATAGGCTTTCAATTTTGATATTTGGTTAATAAGCTCATTCATGCTTATAGATTTGTTAGTTATTTTCAGATGTTCTGTTAATTTATTTTTAGTGTATTTGTTAATAAATTATTTCATGGCTTCTATTGAGTCTATACTAGGATTATTTTCATTGATTTTTTTTAAAATGCATTCCGAAGTCTTTAAATATATCCTTTATTGTTGTGACTTTTTTCTTTTCTGCTGAACTATGTATTTCCTTTATATGGTTTGTTTTTATCATTTTAGTTCTAGAGGCTACTTTACGTAATGATTTTGAATTTATAGAATAATTTATTAATTTTATTGTTTCCATGTTAATGTTTAGTATTTCTAGATATTTGCTTTGTAATTCACTATTTTTTTCTAGTTTATTATTAATTTGAGAATCTCTATCAATTTTTTCTTGTAATTCTTTTAAATCTGTATCCCATTGTTTCTTTTTTTATTGAATACCAATTTGTAATTTTTCCATATAAATATGATTTAAGAGCATCCCATATGTAAGCTTCTGAAATTTCAGGTGTGTTACTAAATTCTAAATAAGTGTTAATCTTTTGATAACATTCTTTAAAATCTTTCAAAATGGTGATGTAAGATGGAATTCTTTTAATATGAATGCTGTTATTAAAATTCATAATAAGTTCAAATGTTATGGCATTATGATATGATATAGGACATGAAATTATTTTTAATTTAATTTTGAGACTAAATCACTTGAGACCAAAATTCTATCAGTTGTAGATTGGGTACCATAGCTATTTGAAAAGTGAGTAAAACAAAGAGAATCTGTAATCAGAAGATTAGTGTCTTTAATATTTAGTATATTGATAAAATTTAGTAATATCTTAGTAGACAATGATCTTCTTTTTCCCCTTGTATTAGAGTCCTTTTCATGTAATATACAATTAAAATCCCCAGCGATAATAAGGCTTCCTTTTGCATGTTTCAAAATCAAATCTAAATCAGTCTTGGCAGTTTTAACTCCTAACACTAGAATCCAGTATATATTTATTAGAGAATAAAGGGGTGGGAAGTTGGTATAATGGTTGAGATGTTTGCCTTGCAGATACAAGGTGCAGGGTTTGATTCTCACATATGGTAATTGTCTAGGCTTAAAATGGTCCACAAGGGCAATTAGCCTAGTACTAATTTATGAATCTATGAACCTATAATTATATTTGCTAAAATATTAACTAAACAAAAGCATTCCTTTATCATCATTATAAGTACTTAGAATTTGTGGCTGGGGTAATGAAGTCTTCCATAATATAGCTAATCCTCTACTCTTTTGATTACAATGAGAACTGGCTGTCATTTTGTGTTGTCTATTTATTCTGGTAATATCTGTTGCTGTTAAATGTTTCTTGGACAAATACGACTTCTGGAGAAAATAATTTTAAGTATTTGTAAAAACTAATTCTGTTACAACCATTATTTAGTCTGTTAATATTGGTTGATAAATATTTAAAATTTATCTAACAGAGACTGTATTTTTCTTATGAATGTTGTTTTGTATTATATCAGTAAGGATAACATATATATCACTAGTAAATTTTTTTGTTTTTTGGCAATATAACAAAAAAAAATCAATTTTTAACTACAAACTCTCGAGTTTTAAATGCAGACACCAAAATGGAATAAATTATGTCAAACTTTATAAAATGAAATAAAATTCCATCTAGGTCTCTCTCTCTCTCTCTCTCTGTCAAGAGAAACAGAATTATCTCAGCTCAACAGTTCTATTTTTATGATTAGAATTTAGATGGTGATGAGAATAAAATTATGATTTTTAAAGTTCTATTAAAATAATTTTCATTGTTAATTCAAAGTTGTGATAATATATATATAGATATATATTTGTCATCTATAATAATTAGATAATCAAATATTCTATTTATCAAATTATAAGCAAGATTAATATTTTACAATGACATGTTAAGTTCAAACATTTCAAAATGTGTGTGAACATTAATTCTTTGTTATTAATCAACTTTAAACATATTATTAGTATTGTCATAACAATTTAACAATATATGTGAAAAATCTTCATTATTTGTGATCAATTTCAATCTATTTCTAACTCTCCTAACAAGTGTAAGTTAGAGCATCAGTTTAGAGACAGATTTAACAGGAGTGAACACATACATTGTTAAAAGTATTAAACTACTTAAGTCTACTAAATTGTATAAAAATATGAAAAATATAAGTAAAACTTCGAACAGTGTCTAGTCAAGTTATGGGAGATATGTTGTAATGTCTTCTTAAAACTTGAAATAGAATATAAAGGTTCACCATTAATATGCACAAGTAGATTATTCATCATAGTCATCAGTCTTCAATGTTACTTGTGTATTTTGACCTGATAGAAGAGGATTGTTGACTATAGAAAAAGGAGTATTTTCTTCTGTATGAAACTCTCTCCTTTCATATGAAATGAATTAAATATGCGGTGGTACGGCGGTAGCGTTGTTACCTCACAGCAAGAGGTTCTCCTGTTCGATTCTCTGCTGGGCTTGGGAGTGCCTTCTGTGTGGAGTCTGCATGTCCTCCCAGCGGTTGGGTAGCGTTCGAAAACATGTGTGTGTAAATGGCCGTGCCTTCATTGAAGGTTGGGCGTCGAGCTGGCACCTCGGCATTTCGTAAAAAATCTACTGCCAATCATTAGTGGACCGGAGTTTCGCTGTGGCGACCCCTTACCGGGAAAAGCCGAAAGACGAACAACAACATTGTAGTAATTAATGCTAAATCTTATGAAATCAGTCTTCTGCATTCAAATGTGTTTTATCTAGCTTTAACTCAACAGTCATTTTTTCCTCCTGTATACATGTGTGGTAAACCATAATAATTCTTTAGGTTAACATCAACTTTGAAATTTTGCCAACGCAGTATTATGACTATGAACTATCCTGTGATAGTATGTAGATGTTATATATATAGAAACATAAAATTATATTTTAAGGATGGACAATAATGTTTTCCCAATTCAGCTATATTCACTACTAGTGTGCAGTCTGATTCCTGTTTTATCTAAAGCATATCTTATCCAATATAAGTTAAAACCTGTTATAACAGAGGCAGGAAAAGGATATGATTTAATTATTTATCCAACTATTGTAAGCTTACAAGATTAAGAATCATAAAGTTGATGAAATCATAATTTTAGTGCTCAAATATATTTTCTAAATAACTTAAAGTCTGAAATTGCAAAGTATGTCAGTATTTAATTTTACTAATATTCTATTTACCTCCAAGATACCACTCTCTTTTATGACGTACAAACCCCAAAGTACTCTGTAAATATGTAAACCTACATTAAAAAGACCTAGACATGTAAAGGACTTGTGTTAAATTTGATTACATGCATTATCTCTGTATATGAAGTTGGAACACCTTACATATCTTCATGTTGACACAAAATTTGTAAATTGTTTCATTTTGGGTAACCAGTTCCTACTAGTACAATCTTCAGTTATTGCTATACAATTGATGTAATTTGTTTGACATTTTATACATTCCATCACATAGCATTACAATAATTTAATTTCAAAAATGAAATTTGTTTGTATACAACCATGCTCGCAGTCCGTCAATTCCTCAAGGCTCACTGATAATCAAGTCTAGAATTGTATAGTAACGCCTTTTTCATTATTTGTATTATTCAAAGCATTTCATATAGTATTATTTAGTTTTTATCCAACTAGTAAAATACCTGGCATAGATGTTAAAATGGTTAGTACTCCTATCAATATTCCCTTAGGATTCCACTTGTAGTTTAATGTGTTTGAATATGCAATCTTGGTGGTATCTTGATTGAACTATAAACTGATTATGTATTTCTTTCCGTTACTGCTATTACATTGACTAACATTTCTGTGAACATTAGGATTATTTATAACTGCTGATATTAATAAGTCATCAATTTTGACATTTAGATGAATTACAAGATAAGTGTGTTCTATTTGATCATCACAAGAATGAACATTCCAGGTCATTGTAACAGTGCTAACAGTTGGAACTGTTATGTTTTAGTTAATGCTGAATAGCTTAAGATATGTCTTGCAGTACATATTTTCACTGTTCTTAGTCACTTATCTCTTGGATACCTGATTCACCAATAGAATTCTAGTAAGGGAAACTGATGTTGACAGCAAAGATCATTGTTACCCAAAGTCTTCTAATCACAATCAATGCAAGTGTATCAAAGCTTGAAAAACAAACATTTTTAGTACATAACCAACTCAAGTCATTTTTTCAGTTGTAAACAATTCAACTTTGTTACAGAAAAGAAAAACATTTTTGCATTAAAATAGACATACTTTTCCACTGCTCAGTCTCAACCAACTTGAGAGACAGAAAAAAAATTGTCTCATAAAATGTAGGTTTCAAAATAAGTTTTACTATATATGACTGGACTTGTATCACAGAAATGTAAATAATGCATGTGTGTGACTCAGTCCAGCTGTCAGTTTTTAAACAGCATTTTAGAACTTGCACTGCCTACATTAAATGCTACCTTTAGTCATGATCCAAACTATGTCATAATGTCTAGGTTAGTGTTCAGCCTTTTACTTTAGCAGAAAATTGACAAGATCACAAGGCTACAGGAAGAAACAGTGGTTAAGACTCAGTATAAGATCAGAGTTAGTAAAATATTTCCCTCCGTGTTCAGAAATGCAATGGGGATTCAAAAAAGAATATTACAAATCCCGGTATTACCTATCACAATAGAAAAACCTGCAGCGGTCATTAAGAACACCCTGTGCAGATCTGTCACCTTGCATCAATGACCAGTTCATCAGCTTTACTATTAAACCTTCTTAGGTGTCCGGACCTTTTTTTATTCCCCCTCCCTTTTCCCTTTCTTCTCTCTCTTTCACTTTCCCTTCTTCCCTTCCCCTTTCCAATGTATTACGTGTTTTTTGTCTGAGTCTATCATCTGTTCCAGAAACTCAGGCATTGTGTCTTGCTAAGATACTTGAGTAAAGTGAGGTGCCTTGTCTTCACTACTTGTGTGTTGGCATAATGGTTAAGATAACAAGATATCGAAAACATGTTTGATTCTCACCATTAAAAGGAACTTGGTTACACTTCAAATGACCCAAAAGTGCAGCTAGCCTAGTACTAATTTATAATCTTCAAACCATGTGATTCTATTTTGTCTTAAACTTTTCTGTATACTTGCTAGCTCACTTTTATAGTATTTTTAAATTGAGTCATTTATGAACTTCAGTCAATCTATATTTTGCATCTCAAAAATACAGTCAGAACTGACCTTTATCTGTGTAATATGACGGTGATCTTATAATGTTATACAAAGCAGTGCTGTTTATGTACATGCCTCTATAAACTGGTTATAAAGGAGACAAACTATGCGCATAAAGAGTTTACTTATTAATCATCTTGTTTAACTTGTCTAAGCTATCTAAAATTTACTATGGACGAATTCTGCTTTTTGGCATGATCTGATTTATGTTATTTTACCTTTTGGCCAGTGTAAAAAAGTTGTGCATGAAAGGAATAACTCATGAAAACAAAACGAGACTAACTTCAATACTTAACACTAAGCTGCACTGGTCATAGAATACTGGGTAAAACAAATCCATTCACAAGTGACAGAAACCTCATAATAGTTTGTTATATTATGTAAGGCCATTAAATGTGATTGCAATATATATTGTCAAGTAATCTAAGTAATTATTTATTTCCTTTGTTTGTTTTGCTGCTTAGGCATCTCTTAAAACTGGTTAATGTGTAAGCATTCACTTATTTATAAACCAATCCCGATTAAGGCAGGAAGAAACAGTGAATGGTAGAATGTAGGGATCGAGCAGTAATGTAAAGCTTTACTGCCTTTTGTCTATCGATGCCCAAGCCACACAACTGCTTCTAAATTGCTGCTGCAGGCACATAAGTTATCTCCGCCCAACACACACTTCTCCGATCTCACTACAAATCCAATCCTGTTTGCTATCTACAGCACTGAAAGCACAACACCATTCTAAGCTTCAGTCCATTGAAACCAAACCAAAGTTCTTCATTAAATAACCCATATCTGCCCAGCAGCTTCTCAACACATTTTTTAGTATCTGCAAATCACAACTGCTCTCACTCCTTTCAGCTTCTCACTGCACAGCTAGAATACTATCAACTAAGCCCAACGACTGAACAAATGCACATCTTACATTCACAAGACCACATCTGAGCTCTTAGACCAGTCGAGTACAACCATACCCAACCAAAAACTAATTTGCCAGCCGGGATGCCCTCCAGTCACTTCATAACCCCTCCAGATGAGTCCAACAACTGTAAGCCTCTTAGAAATAATAACCAGTCTGTCGTTAATAGTCAAAACAATCCTAGGATGCCTTTAAAAACTCACTCAGCTCATATTCTGGCTATATGTTCTCCCAAACTCCATTCAAGCTCAAAAATACAAGAAATTCAGTTGTCTGTCCTACTTCAATCCACCTTGAAATCAATCTGCAGCTAGTAGATGCAAGCGGTAGTATAAACAATCACCGGCAGTGTGAATCATTGCCCAGAAGATTCATTCACTTAATATAAACATCAATTCTAGTATGTAATGGCAACATTTAGAATTAAAACCTACCTTAAAGGTTTCATACCTGCCAAGCTACTACACAAATGATTATTTCATTCAGAATCACTCACTGGCACTTAAAGGGGAAGCTCCTTTAACAGGGACTCATCATTTGACACTGTAATCAGCTGCAAATTGCTTGTTTATTCTGGCATAGAACACTGATATATTATCTAACAGGTTATTGGCTATTTTCAAAGGAAACCGTGAGGAAAGAAGGAAAAGACATACTAATCTACTAAAAATAGAGCATGTTTGCTCTAATTCACAACGCCATAGTTATTTAACATTTTGAATAACCAAGAGATTGCTGCACATTAGTTAAGCCTGCATTCAGGTATCTGAACAGTCTTACCGTAGGTCATAGTCCTAACCTGAGTTTTTAAGGTATAACTAGACTACTGTATCTAGAGTGAGACAGTTTAGAATGAATATATAAATAATTACCTTATGTTTGTTGTAACCAGAGTGTTGATCAGGAATTTGAAATTTGAAATATTATTTTTATATTATCACGAACATATTGAAAGATTTGTAAACATAAATTAAGTAGAATTAAGAATCAGACTAAAACTGAATATTAATCATTCAATAGTCAAATTGTCACTTCTCTTAAGTTTTTTCTTTTTCTCCTGTGTTTCCAGGCATTTCTGTCGGTCTTTTCAGGGAACTGTTGATGTAATCCATTTCTTCCGGTTGTTCAATAACTTTCTTGGATTTTAAATAGGAAAGCGCTGAGTCGATGTCCTCAAATTCTTGTTTCATCAGATAAAAATATTTTAATCTAGCTGGTGAAAATAAAGTGTACTTTGATCTGTTTTTTTCTTTAATTCTTTAATAATGGGTAAGAACTTTTTTTCTTTTAGATATTATAACAGAAGAGTAGTCATTATCAAATCTGATGATTTTCTTATCCACTTTAATGGGAGATTTTGACCATACTGTTTTTAAAATCAATTCTTTATCAAGTGTTGAATAAAATCTGACTATAACTGACATTGGATTGGATATTTTATCAGATGAAGTCTCTGAGAGAGATCTGGGCGCTCTCTCAATTCCATGTGACATTGCTTCAGTTAGTTTCAGTATATTTGGGAGCTAGGTGGTTAAAACTTACTATGTTATTCCCCTAGGTTTTCTCTGGAAGACTATATATCCTGATGTTATTTCTGCATGATCTGTTCTCCCGATCATCTAACTTGGACAGCAGTATAGTGTTCTGTTTTAGTAAAAATTCAGTCTTGTTTTCTTCTTCTGTCAGTTTTTTTTTCATGTCATGTAGAGGTTCTTCTATTCCTGTAATTTGTTTCCTTTGTTGGTTACGTGTTTCTTGAAGCATATCCATCTATTTAGCGCATTTATCCAAAAAGTTTTCTATTTTACTGTCCACTCTATCCATTTTCAGAAAAAAACATCAGAAGTTCCTTCTTCGAAGTAGAATCATGGGAGTTGACTTTGCTGTGGCTCATCTTGCTTAAGAGAAGTTAATTCTTCCAAATGTTTTTTTTTTTTTTTTTTTGACAGGAAAATTTGGTTATTATATAATTTTTATATGTTAGTGAAGGAAATCTTTTGAATTTACTTTTTGTAAATCAAATTAAAAAAAATGATAACGTAGAAATAAATGTTCCTGTCAGGAATATAACATGGACTGCAGAGTTGAAGAATTCTGCTCCTATCTCTTCAGCATCCTGGCCACGCCCCCAGTTTTGATGCTGGTTATTTGCTTCTTTTTTGTCTTTGTATTCCATACTTCTGGGTATCAAGGCATGCCAAAGGTTTCCTAACTGGCATCAGAACTGTCCTTGCAGCAGATATTGGTTACTCTCCTGCCAGCTGTGAATAGGCTGCTGCTTAAGCTGCCAATTGTATGCCTATTAGCAATGCCTAAACTTAAGCTGACTAAACTTAAGGGTATTTGTCCTGAGGAGCTGTTTGCTTTGTTTTACTACTGAATTGTTTGTTGCATATTTTTTTGCTGTGTATGACTTCAAAGGATAACAGTTACTTGGAAATTGTCCATGCATGAGCTGAACAAACTCTAAAAGGATAACCCAGGGAGATAACCCACTAGTTTTTGACATGGCCTCATTGGCTATGGATGGAGAAGGACAGTGGTATAGGAGAGGCCACAAGGTAAATCTCCTATGAACAGAATAGTAAAAGTTCTGCTCTTTTTATATATCTTTTGAATGCTATAATCTTAACTCTGAACTGATTTGTTTTAATCAATAGGTGTTGGTACAGTATCATTACATATCAATACCATATTTTTGTGAGAAATGTTATGTGCCTAGCGTTTCTGACCCTTATGTGGTACTCTTCTTTCTGAGGCAAAAAAAATTACCTTTGTGTTAAGTTTTTATCTACTGCTTTATGTGGTTGTTATGGTTTGCTATTTTTTATATTTTTTGAAAATACTGTTTAAAAAAAGTTGGGTTCAACTAAATGTTTTGTAATGTAAAATGCAAGGGAAGTTGTCAAACTTTGCAGGATTCTCTTGAGCATAACCTCTTCCCCCCCCAAATATTCAGACTGGATTATGTAGGCATAAGCATTAAAAAATGGGCAAGGGCTATGGGTCAGTCAAATATACCTTACAAGGAAAAAAAATTATAGCTTGATAACGAATGAGTTTTGTAAGGGTGCGTACAAGGAATGTTAATGGACTTGTTAAATTAAAGCAAGATGGTGTACCAAACACAATATATTATTACTGCAGGAGACTTCTTTCCCCCAAGGAGCTTGAAAATTTTATAAATCAGATGTGATGTATAGGGCTCGCTGCAGGCCTATCTGATCCAAGAAAGAGAGGAACATTAATCTTGATATTCCAGCAGGTTCCTCTGGTTATAGATGAAACATTGCATGATAGACAAGTTAGGTATCTTATGTTTAGGGGATATCTGAGGGGTAAAAGGGTTTCTTTTGGCTCGATGTGCCTTCCTCCTAAGAGTTCAGTTTGAAATATTAGGTTTATGTTGGGTGAAGTACTAAGTTTTCATGAAGGTGTTCCTGTTATTGGAGGAGACTGGAATGTTGCCTGTCATACAGCAAAACATTGGAAAGGAGGTCCAAGAAGCTAGACACCTACAAGGGAGGGATTATGTTAAAATCATTGAGCATTTGGCCTGAGAGATCCCCTAAAACACTTTACTGGTTGTGCTGACCTAACATGCTATTTAGGTAGATTTAGAAACTTTCCAGTGCTTGATGTGGGGATTTCTTCTAGTAGATCTGTTCACCTCCCTTCAAAACAGACAGCTGAAGAAATTCAGATTCAAGACATCCTTGCAGCTATGCCTGGAGGACAGACATTTTTTCATTTCCTTGGAAGGGAGTGTTTCTGTATGTATTTCCACCTTTTCTTCACAAGGTACTAATGAAGGTACAGAGAGAAATGACAAAGATCATTGTGATGACCCCCCCCCATTAGCTTAGGTAGTCTTAGTTCACCCTTTCCAATGGTATTGGCCAAGGGCAATTACCACAGACTTCTTCACACATTGGATCTGCTCTCACGGTCTCAGAGGCAACACCCCAGTTTGGACAAAAGTCAGTTGACAAGCCTGGATGATTCAGTCTTGACTGTGTTTAGGCACTGTTTCATGAAGCCAGAAAACTTGCTATTAGAAAACCTTATGTTTACAAATAGATGAAGTTTTCTAAGTGGTGCCTCAGTGGAAACAGAACTTCTTCAGGATGGCATGTCGTTTGCATCCATCAAGGTGCATTTAGCAGTCACCTCTGCTTGTCTTCTTATGGATCCCTGCCATTCTTCTTTTTTTGATAAAACAGTTCATGAAATCAGGGTTATATATGAGACCCCCCTCACAAGCAAATTACTTCTTCAGTGAATCTCAGCTTTGTTCTTGAAAAATTGACATTACAACCTTTTTCAACAGGCAGCTCATGCTGATCTTAAGTTCTTAACTATTTTGCTTATTGCAGTGACTACTGCAAGGCAAGTTTCTAAGCTGCAAGCTCTCATGGTGGGATAACCTTATCTTATTTCAGACAGGGATAGGGTTGTGTTGCATACTAATCCTTTTCATGCCAAAAGTGGTTTCAAAATTCACTCTCAACCAGTCTATTCTTCTGTATGTTCTTTTCAGAACCTAAGAATAAGAGCGAGGATCATACCTCTCAACCGTACCAAATTCCTCAGTAAATGCCAGTTTTGAGGGCAAAATATTGGGGTGCCACGAATTCCCGAGTGACCCATTTAATTTCAGAATTTCCCAGGTTTTTAAGAATTTTTTTTTTTTTTTTTAGTCATCACTTGCAGGGCACGATGACCTCAGCTTCAAGAGGGACAGACCTTAATTTTATCTTTTACTTTGCAAAATAAACTGTTTTCCTTAATTCCTGCCTGGTAACTGTATGTGCTATATTTCACATTAGTAACTAGTTCGCAACAAGATTTACTTTCTGGTGCTGTATTAACTGAGACGCTGTGCATACTATGGTGTGAGAAGTGTTTTGCTTAATTCCTGCCTGGCAAGATTGTATTGCGCAGGCGCTGTGCATACTATGCTGTGAGACAAGTTTAGTTTGCATTGATTTACTGGTGCTGTATTGCTCGGAGACAAGTTTGCATTTATTGCTCAATATTGCTCATAGCTTCCTATCTTTTAGGAAGTGCATGGTAACACACATTTTATTATAGCAACTTTCTAAGATTATACAAGCTATGTTTAAACTGCCCCCCCCCCCCAGTAAATTTGGGCTTTTTTAGAGTTCGTGCTGCATAGTTCTTCGGGGGGGGGACATTTAGTGCTGCTTATGCCAAGTCTGTTTGTGTTAGTAGCACGACATGGAGAATGCTTGCTTTATATGCAGAAGCTGTGGGTTCTACTCCCACAGTATGTAGATAGATTGCTGATACTGTACTGTGTTGTACTTTTAAAGGGGGTGGATACTGCAGTCCTAAGAAGGTCCTCTTTGGTGGAGATACCTAGAAACTATGAACCTGTTATCAGTTTGCCATCCGTTCCCTATTGCAATATTACTAGCTTATCATTTTTTTCTTTAATGTAACATAGGCAATTTATTCCTCAAGGGCAACAGGCACATTATTTGTAGATGAAACAGTGAAATATAAAGTTGTTTGCAGCAGCATCCTCTTCAGTAGTTACAGATCTCTTTAATGTGAAATTATTTAGATGACTTTTACTTCTGCAGAGATTGTGCATATTTACTGATACTGGTGGATTGTAGAAGTTTGAGTAGACTTTTATGATGGAAATGTTCTGAATTGGGCAGTTTTGTCATTATTGGTTCTTGCATTTTGTTTCATTGCTTACAGGAAAAACTTTCAAAATAATAAATTTAACACCCGCTCTAACTAGTGTGCTGTATTATACAAGGAATTTAATTTAGTACAGTCAGGAAGCAGTATCAAAGAACACATGTATGTTTCTTGTGCAAAGGGCCTATGATTTGAAAACAGCCCAAAGGTAATCTTTATCCGCCAATGGCGAGATGCATTTTCTTTGAATGTGGGTTTCAATGACTGTGAGTTTCAAGGGCAGAGAAGTTTTAATGCTAAGTCCGTTTTCATTGTGAGACTTTATTGCTTTGCTTCCCAGATGTCTATTAGTGTTTGTGTTATAAAATGTAAAATAAAAGTTTTAAATGAAATCCATATAATCATTGTAGAAGTAAAGCAGTATGCACATTACAGAGTTTATGGTAAATGGGGCGAAATAGCCAAGTAATGGGACATTAGAATGACTGCAGGGAGGACGACTGTGTATGGGGGGGGGGCATTCGATCATGATTTTTGTGAGGGGGAAAGGGCGGCAAACTGGAAGACAGCCCTGGGGGCACAAACTCTAGCTATGCCACTGATCAATAGGCCATGGAGAATGACTGTTGGAGTTCCTAGCAAACTATAATATTCTTTAGCTAAGATTAGAATATTGCTTACCACTAAATGCCCTACTTTTACCACAAAACCCACATACTGCACGTCACCAAAAACAATATCCTAAGGTACATCATCTTCTTCCTTCCCAGTGAACATCATTACTACACATTTCAAAAAAATGGTTGCCATTTACTACAGGGTCTGGAGCCATATTTTGGTTTCCTGTTCTTCAGTTTGTGTTTGTGTTTGAAAGTTGGTATCCCACAATTCCACTGGAGTGGGTGGGGTTACATAATTAATATGCAGATTTTGTTAATCCGCATACAGATTTGTACCTATTTTTCTTGGACCTTTGTCCAGATTTTTGATGTTTCCAGGTTGAGACGTATGGTGAGGATACTTCATACTTTGATGTGCACAGGTAGGTCGGTTATTACATTGACAGAACAAAGCCCATTAGGAGATCTGAAAGACTTTTTATTTACTTTTTCGGAGCAAAGAAAGGTCAGCTGAGCACAAAGCCCCCTTTCAGCAGAGGTCCCGGGAGAAAAGCCCTACACAAAATATATATATTAGGTTTACAAAAGATTACAGTAAGTCAGAAGAGTGCAAGTCTAATAATGTTACAACAAGGTTAGAAAACAAAGTGCATGTTACAGCAATGAACAGGTAGTCTAACTGTTAAACCAAAAAAGAAAAAGAAAATATTTTGAACACTGAGGTCAGTTAAGTAGAGAATAATTATGAAATCATATTTACCATGCAGAAATGCCTTATTTGCATTGTACAAGATGTGACTGAAGGCCTTAAATAATCAGAAACAAAGATGTGTGAACAATCAAAGTAGAAATACTGTGTAGTAATGCCCATTACAAACATTGGTTTCTAGCTTTAGGCTTATATGTAGCATTTATTGATGAGTGATTTGGCTGCTGTAGATTGAGTAGTAGAGATACATGGAATAGTTTGTAAGGTACAGACGGATGTGGTAAATAAATGGTAAGTAAGCAACTGATTTGTAAGATAGAAGAATACATTGTAAAGTACAGTAGAGTGAGCATTAATAGATGCAGATATATAGAGTTTGAAAGATGGAAGAGTGGTGGTAAGTTTGAAGTGTGTGGGAGAGAAAATTTACAGGAGGGGAATAACAGAAAAGGTATGGGAGGGATGGCTAGAGAGGATTCATATGTAAAGGCCATGTAACCAGAAGATGGTAGGTTAAAATATATCCTTAAGAATTATTTTGTGTGAGTGGATATTTATGGCAGTTGGAGGAGAAGGATTAGTGGGCATTAAGGAGTTAAGATATTACCCTGGTGAATGGCATGAACACGACCATGTTTCCATTAGGTGTTTAAAGGTTAAGAGGTTATGGGTTTGTTTTAGGGTGAGTGGGATCAAGTTCTAGATTTTGGATACATAAGAAGAAGATAAGGATTCACTTGCAAAATTATTAGTACTTTTGACAATGGTCTTACAAAATTGTACCTCAGAAGAGTTACCTTCCTGTTAGAAGGTTCACTGACTCACTTGCTTTCTGCTACCCACTTAGGAGGTTTCTTTCCTGATTTGAACATGGATTAGTCATTGATCTCTGCAGTTCTTGCTTTCCCTATCTGCAGAAGGAAGAAAGTTGTTAGGGAATCTTTGGGTTTTCCAGACAGTTCCCTCACTGTCTTAGCCGCAGATGGATGACTTTGTCGTGGCCAAAACTGGCCCTTGTGAGCAATTGTCTTTTGCTTCTCATCCACCTGGTGTAGTTCTTCAAGAAGCCACTAAGGACTGGGAGATTAGCATGTTCTGTGTGGCTGTAGAATTGCCCTCACTGGGCAAGGAAAAACCACTCTTGCTGGATTTGGGGGAAGTAGAGGGTGAAGCTATATTGCTTAGCCAGGTTAAGGTGCCTGATTCATGGGCTAGTACTTCTTTCCTTTTCCAGGGAATCTGCTGGGAAGAAAAAGCAGAAACTTAAATGTTTCTTTTCCTTTGTCTTTAACTTTGGATAAGGAAGAGTTGTCCAAGGATTACTTTCTGTTAAATCCTGTTTCCTTACTATCTCTTAATAGAAAAAGACAATTATTCCCACACTGTCTGACAATAATGCCCAGTCAGATGAGGAGAAAGGTAAGGGGAAGGACTGTGATTCTGTAGTTCTCCTCAAGCTGAACATTCTTCTTAGAAAGTTTTTCTTTGGATTTCCCTCCAGAGTAAGTATCTTTTTTCTGACATTATTAACAAAATGACAGATTTATTTCATTGGGAACAGAATGAAATCCCATTTCCAGTAAAAGTGTTATGCTTGTTACAATTGGATTTTCTCAATCTGCAGCTGTACTATGATTGTCTTGGATGATGTTTTCACAGCTGTAGTATGTCTGATAGTCAGCCCCCTGTCCCTAAAAAGTCTAATAGGTTATATGAAGTATTTCAAACACACAAAACATTGTATGCTAATCCCAAATCAGTGTCTACAGTGTTTTCCTTATCTAAACCTTCTACTGCCAAGCATTATGCAAGTACCATTCTCTTTGAAAAGATTTGGGAAGGAAGTTTATTTAACTGCCACATTAACTTTCAGAATTTTCAACTTCTAAGTTTGTATGTTAAAATTTTTACTGGCTTCTTTTGAGAATGTGAGAAAATTAACTGTTAGCTTTTTACGTCTGAAGTTAAAACTTTAGAATTTCCTAATTGTGTCTGATTCACAGGTAACCATACACTCTGGAAACTGTTCTTATGATATGCTCTTTCATCTACAACTACTAGTTTGCTTATGAAAATGTTTGGTTACATTGTCAAACTCTACCAGAAAATGGTAAAGCTAAGATTTTGAATCCTCCCACAGACAAAAATTGTTTATTTGGTGGTTCACCTGCTGCGAGATTTATAAAGTATGAGAAGGAAACTGATATAAGATGTTACTTAGGTTTGTCAACCCTCCTTTTCAAAATCAGTCTTGGCAAAATTCTGACCAGCAGAATTTTTGAACAGCAGTGGAAAGGAGGCTCAAATAAAAAGGGAGAGCTTCCCAGAACCAAGGAGAGTGCAAAATGTCTGAATAACGATTGCCTTCTGCACTCCTTCCCACCTTCACATTCCTACAAATGTGTCCTTCAGTGTAGGCCCCCAACTTCCACTTCAGCATCCGATTATCTTGGACAGGTATGTTATGAGGCTTGGGGTACATATGGCGGTGGGAGTCCCTTCCCCAGTTTCAAGGAATTCCTCCTCATACTACAGTCCAGAAGTCCCTGTTTCCTTTTATTTTAGAGAAAAAGTTGGCTCAGGGGAGGGGGGTGGGGGGGTGGGCATTGAGCCATCAACTCGAATGGGCAGATGCTTTCAAGAATTTTTCTGGTGCCAAAAAGAAAGAGGGGAACTTTGAGACCAGTCCTACTTTTCTCCTTTCTCAAGCAATTTGTCAAGATTCCAAAATTCAAAATGTTATCCCTTTAAACCCTGTTATCACTAAAATCTGCCTGCAGCTTCATGGCAGCTTTGGTCTTAAAAATGCTTATCACATTCCAGATGTGCAAGGAATGCAGATGTTTAAGGTTTGCTGTGTCTGTCTGACACTCGTCTATCCACTGCGCCAAGTGTATGTACAAAGTGTCTGGCTCCAGTAATTGTTTACTGCAAGCCTTAAGGCATTCACATATTTCCATATTTGGATGCTTGCCTTATATTTGCAGACTGTTATCAATTGTCAGGATTCCCTGACATAGGCTTTGAAACTTCTGCTGAGTATGGGGGTTTCAGCTAAAATTGCAGAAGTTGTATCTCATCCTTCCCATTCATGTTTTTCTGGGATGTCTTCTAGATTTTTACTTTGGTCAAGGTGTAACAGTAGAAGAAAAACTTCCTGGACTTCTCCAGCCAATCTCAGGCTTCTTGCAGGGAATTTCTCAGGATTCTACGTGTCTGCACTACTTTGATTGCCATGATTCTCTTTATCAGACTTCACATGAGGAGAATTGAGTGGTGCTTCTTTATCATTCTGAACTGAACATCAACAACCCTTATCTTTTCAAATCCCAGTGCTGGAGTTTATCAGAAGGAAGGTATATTGGTGGGTGGTGTGGCACCCCTGCTCTGAGCCAGTGATCAAGGAGTCTAAATCCTCACCTCGGACACCAGTGAGGGATGTTCATTTGGAACAAAAATAGATGCACACAATATTTCCAGATGCAGCTCTCTACACCAAGCACAGTTTTACTTAAGAGCACACAGGGAACACACGTCTGTCTTGGGTCTGGGTTTCCCTCTCTCTTGCCCTCTCACCAGGGCCCAAATAAGACTCCACACTGACCACAGCTGTAGAGTTGAGTCCTCAGCCGAGTGTTCCAAGCCAAGTCCTCTACCACACTCTGTGAAACCAGTGCTCTGTGTCCGTTCTCCAAGTAGCTGACACACACACTCTTTGAGATTTGATTTTTTTCTGTAACACACACACATACCTGGGAAAGGCTTGCACAGATATACCAGCTATGCCCCCTCTGCCCAGACTATAGGGTGGATATTGTCACCAGAACACTCCAAAGCCATCTACTCTAAAGCTCTGCCCAGAGTATCCAGTTATACTTAGTAAAAGTAATACTAATGGAAATGGTAGCATTTGACCAATGCAACAAAGCTTTTAGAAGCGGCCATTGTGTCATCAAATAAATATAAGTACTCTCCAAGGTTAAAATGTTTTCTAAAAGACCAGCCACAATGAAAAGCTTAAATATATTAACAATAAGTAATAAACGTACGTGAAAATAGTAAATATCTATTTACAGTAAACACCACAGTTTCAATCACAGGAAATATTAAAAATAACACAGATGGAAAAGTCCACACAGATACAGAAGAACAGTACTTAACTCATCTCACTATATTTTCATGACTGATTAAAGAGTTACTATTCCCTAGTTCACTTACTAGGGAAATTCAAGACGAAGTGGGTGAGTGATCCTCTTAGTCAGGTTTCAAAAACACATTTCCCTGAGATTTCTGTCTCCTCTCGTAGTAAAACATCATTTCAGTGTTGTCTTACAGAATGACATCACACACATCTGGTCATCTGATTTCTGGTTCCCACACTGCCTCTTTACTAGAAATTGAACCAGAATCTAGCACATATGTGTCATAATACACACACATATATCTTTACCAAGATGTGTTCTAGCATCTGGAAGGTATAAAACCATTTCAAAAACTTCCACCCTTCCAGGGTAGCATTTAGTTCACCACTAAGGACAACACAGTAGGTCCTGGTTTTCACAGACATTTCGTCTCTGGCTGCAGTCAGAACTGTATGATACAATCTTTATAGCTTAAACCAGGTAATTTAATTTCAGACTATTTTTCAAAGTTATCTGGACTGAGATTAACCTTTTCTCTTCCAGTATCCACAGTTACAATGTATTCATTTCAACAGTTGCAATATAGTCCGACATACAGGTGTATTTCCTTTCTGCCTGCAGGACCCATTGTTGGTACATTTTTAACACAATCAGCTTTACAAATACACAAATACATTGTCAACATACGCATATGTATAAATCAATCCAAAAGAACTGCTGCTGACCTGGAATATGCTCGTTACCATGAAATATAATGACAAATGTAAAAGTAAAATGAACGGAACGAAGCAAAAGCAAGTATTCCATGTTTTTTAACTTGACTTTTATTTTTAAAAAACGTGGATTACTTGCTTTTGCTTTGTTCCGTTCATTTAACTTTTACATATGTATAAATCAGTTTGATATGCAAATAACATACAATTCTTTACAAAACTCCAGCTAGCTATACCGGCATATATTACACATCCATTGCCCTATTTCTGGCATAGCTGGCAATACCTCACATCATCACAGATGGATCATTTCTTTCAACCCAGATCTGCCCTTCTTCCTTCAGCCACCCTCTGTCACAATAGATGCTTGACTTTTCTTTGGGGACCATTTCAAAAGGAGTTAAAGTGCTAGGTCTGTGATACTCCAAGAACAGACAAAAGCACATACATTTCAAAGAAATGTTGGCAGTGATCAGTGTTTTGAAGCCCTTAAATCCAGGGCCATTGCAAGTCATGGCAGACAATACCACATTGATAAGATTGCCTTGGAAGCAGCAGTTCTGTCTATTCTGACTATTCAGGCTTCATACATTCCGTCAGAGCAAAACATTGTAGCAGACAAGCTCAGCAGGACCAGGACAGACTCTCAAGAATGTAAACTACATATACAAATCTTCCAGAAATTTAACCAGCTGTGGGGAACACATCAAATAGATCTTGTTACCGCCTTTCAAAACTGACCGTTAAAGAAGTTCTGCTCCAGGATAACTTGCAAAAACAGGCCTGAAAGACAGATGTCTTCTAATTCTCATGGGCAGAAATGGCCCTCTGTGCTTTTCTACTCTCTCTGCTGATATCCACTGTTCTCCTAAAAATACAAAAGGACTCCCTGCAGATTGTGGTGGTGACTTCCTTTTACCCCAGGCAGCAGTGATTCTATCTTCTGTTGAAACTGACCAAGGGCAGTTAGGCTTCCCCACAGACCAGATTTACTCACACAAGACAGGGCTTGTTTGATATACCCCAACTTGAAAACTCTTCAGTTAACTGCCTGGATAATAGAATTTTGATACCTTTTAGCCACCTTTTTTCTGAGGATGTACAACAGGTATTGAAGGAGACTAAAATATCTGCTGCTGGGAAATCACATATGTGAAAGTGGAAAAGATTTTCTAGTTACTGCTGTACTACAAGCCAGGGCCAATTTAAAGTCCTCTTACCCCTGGTTCTTGATTATTTGTGTGAGTTACTGCCCGCTGGCCTTTATTACTCCTCTGTCAAGGTTCACTTCCATTTCTGCTTGTCTGCCCTGGGATCTTATCCCCTTTTCTACCTGTCCTCAAGTCAAGCAGTTTTAAAAAGGCTTTACATATCCACCCACATATCAACCAGCTGATTCCTCCTTGGGATATTAACTTTGTGCTTGAAAAGCTTATTCTTTTTCCACTTAAAACCAAGTCATCTGGCTGTTCTGAAGTTTTCAACACCTACAACTGTTTTATACATTGCTCTGACTTCTGCTAGAAGAGCATTTGCATTACAGCCCCTTATAGTGAGTCAGCCCTACCACATTTTCTACAGGAGCAAGCTTTATTTGAGACCTAATCATTCTTTTATGCCTACAGTGGTCTCAGTTTACTTTGAACCAGTCTGTTAAACTCCATTTTTTTCTGACCCCAAAAACAAGGGAGAAAAAAATTCTTCATACTCTGGAAATCCACAGGCAGCCGAGTTACTACCTAGACAAAACACATTCCTTCAGGAACAGCTCTGATCAACTGTGAAGGTAAGAGGAAATGTCAACCAATGTCATAGCGGACAATTTCTAAATGGTTGTCTTATGCTGTCTTCTTTTGCTAGTCTGTCCATAACAAGCCATTTCCAGCTTGGGTTAGAGTCCATTCTACTAGGGCTTTGGCTTCTTCAGTTTTCTGAAAAGGAGTAGACTGTAGAAGTATTCTAGAGACAGCAACTTGTTTCTCAGTACATACTTTTACAAAACAATACAAACTAGATCCCTTTTTCAGGTCCAGAACAAGCTTTGCTGGGACCATTCTAAAGCGGCTCCCGGATTCTTAATTTATTCCTCCTCACCCTTTGTTTCTAAGTTGGCTACTACAACAGTGATATAATGTTGAACATAGTATATTTGTGTAAGTAAACATAGCATAACATTAGATGTTCTGATATATCACTGTTGTATTAGAGGTCTCCATCTATCCCCCTTCTGTAGTTTTTTATTACTAGAGTATTATTGTGTATACCTTTTTGTATGCCATTACTCTTGTTTTACAATTCCTAGCATTTTTCCCTTTCGGGGTTATTACTTCCTTCTTGACACAACATTCTGAAGCTTAGTTATATCCTGCAATGGATATGTCCAATAGGTCACATCCATTGCAGTCTATATAACCCAAATAGCTTAGGTTACTATGACAGTGATCTTTTAGAACATTTGCTGTTACTTACACAGCTATACTTGTATTTTATTCAGGACCTTGACAACTTGTCAGATAGTGGACCCAGCAGAGACTTTTGGATTTGCAATCAAAGAATGTCTAGGCATGGTGGATACCTTTTGTTATATTAACATATGTGGTCCAAGCAGAAAATAGTCTACTGGTTTGCTCTGGTTAGTTATCATTTTTAGTACCAAATGTCATTTGAGTTTTCCTTAGTACTTAAGAGACTTTACATAGGTGTTGGTTGTAATGCCTTAAACCTGTAGGAGAAGGAGGAGCTCCACATGTTCCCTTACATAAATGTCTGTTTCTTGTTTGCTCCATCCTAGGATGTTTGCAGTCCTTAAGGGCTCACTACAGATTGGAGGAAGTTCTGCCTGATTTCTGCTAAGAGGGATGCTATTCTTAGTACAGAGCTAGGCACTCTCCATTGTGTTATTTTTGTTTCTCTTGGAGAGGACCGGAGAGGTCATGATCTTTGCTAACTGGGTGAGAATGTATTGTAAGACCTAGGTTCATACTCTAGTGCACTTTTGGGTTTAATACCCGACATGGTGGTTGTGATGCCTTTCACACGCCTGTGTATGTCGATGTTGCAGTGGGCTGGGAGAGGTCACTGGTTTCAAAGCCACCATGTACTCATGGACCTTCTTTTAGTGTCGAACTCTTATTGCCAGGACCGGAAGTCAACATTTAAGTAGGTCTTCCTCTTCTGCTGCATGACACATCACAATGAGAACAGTCATTGCTTGTGACTGGAAGCTCAATTACATGCCTAAACATTGCAGAGAATGTGGTCTTCCCTAGAAAGCAGGCATCACTTCATCCATTTTTGTTTAAGAGCAATCTTTCTTGCCCTGGCTTTAGAAGAAAAAGCTACTTTAACCTACCTGAATTGCCTACACATATTAAGACCTTGCTGAGTTTAATTCTGTGGCTGCTATAAAAGCAATTAATAGAAAATGGAAATCAAAGTGTAAACCAACCATGTTAGAAGTAATGAATATAGTAATAAAGGTAATAGAACTGGAAGTGGGATTTTTAGAAAAGAGTAGGAGCAAATTACATTGAAAAAAGTGGGAATTATGGGAACAATACATGCAAAATAATATTTTGGAGGAGGAATGAGGTTTAAGGGAAGGCAAGAATTGAATGAGTTATGTAATGATGTTCAAGTGATGACTGTATAGAAGATTATATGTGATGTATAATGTTTGCAACTGAAAATATGTCAATATGGTTTGTTTTCATATATGCGCGAGTCATAAGTGACAGTTCAATAACTATGTTTTTTGGGTTAAAAAAAAAAGCTGCTTTCACCATAACTCCTGTTCATACAGCTGGTTATTAATATGGTATCAGTGCTTATATGCAAGGAACCACAGAACTGTAACCCATGTGCATGAATGTGATGCTTCCCTGACAGTAAACAAGAGCAATACATGGGGCATCACTGCCTCAGTGACATGCATCCTTGTGAAAGTGAATGAATTGGGCCGCTGGGAGCTGCTCCTCTGGTTTTGCACTTGAGATGTGGATTCTTGGCTCCTGCCTGGTCAGGACCTTCTAGAAATGGAGAGTGACTTATTCACCATTCAAGAAAACTAAGTCCTTCCCTGTTTTACTTGGTTCAGTAGGACAAGGGGGAATCTTCTGTCTGGTTTTGCATGGGAGATTCCGGTTCACATTCCTACCATTTCTGCTGATACAGTATCATTTTGTAATGCTCAAGGAAGGAAGAACAAAGTTCATTCTCGTTGCCTGTTGGCAGCCAAGAAGACTGTGCTGTCCTAGGCTGTGGTCCTTGGCAGCATCAGAAATTCTTTGTCTTTTTATTTTTTATATTTTTATTTGTTAGATCAACATCTGGATCTACCTCGGGACTCTGCTCCCATTAGATCTATTTTCTCTATTCTCAGATATGGCTGAGTTTGCTTAGAAACCCTCCACTCAATAGGCCTTTTTGAGTTTAGGTCCGAGTGATACTTCGCACCACCTCAGTCATTTAGATTGCAGGTAATCTTGACTTGCCTCACTCCACCTATATGATTTAGGCCTCAGTAATTCCATGGTGTGGATGCACTCAGCTATCTCTGCTTGTCTTGACTTTATGGATAGCAAGATTTTGGCCTAGTATTGGCTGGCTAAGTACTTTCTTAAAATAGCATTAGATTCCCCTCCCTTCCTTGGGATTTGAACTTTCATGTTGACAAGGCTGTCTCATCCACCATTTGCACCACCTAGATCAGCAGTAGAAAAGTTTCTTTTGTGGATCTTTTTTCCTGTGGAACTCTGCTCTTCTTCCAGGTTATGAGAGCTTTTGACACTTGTACTTTGTTGACTGTATTTGGTGTTTCATAATGACATTGCGTCTCTGAGGATGAGCCCAGGTATCCTGCAGAAGGTGGTTTCAGAATTATACTTGATATTCTGTCCATGTGGTTTACCTCATAGTGGATGAAATTAGGGGAGAAAGGGCTCTTCTAACACTTTGTGTGCACTGATAGCACAGGTGTTATCTGAAAGGAGAATGGATGTATGAATTTAAGGAGCTGTACCAGTACACCATTAGGTAATTAAGGGCTCATGTTGCCAAGCAAATGCATTCCAGGTGGATTGCCAGATGCATTGTCTTTAGCCGTCAGATGGCTGTCCAACTGCTGACTTATACTGTTGAACCCCACTCCGTGAGAGGTGCAACTACCTCTAGTACTTGGTTCAAGAATGTCTCCATTACAGATTTCTGCTCAGTAGCCACTTAAATCTTCAGTTATTTTTGTCTCGGCCACAAGATGTGGACTTTTAAATTTTTTTTTTGTTAAGTTAGTATTTAAGGACTCTCCGATCTGTGTTCTCTGTTTTTGGTCCTTATACTCCTTCCACTCTTGTTACTGCTTTAGAGTCAGCTCAAGCAAAGATCCATGAAGGAGGGCCTTGATGTTGCATCTAACTGATCAGAAATACTCTTTCCATCCCTTTCCAGATGGCTCTTTCTTCCACTAGCTTCAGCTGTTGGATTTACCTGCAAGTCAAGCAGGTTAAACTTGTACATTACTTCCTTAATAATGTAAATGCCAAATCTTTATTGTAGTTATGGATTTGTAAGAAGGTTCTTGATGTTGATATGGAATGAACTTGCAGGTTCAAGGGCCATGGACCTGTATTGCTCATACTTTACTTAATGGCATATATTGGCATGGATGTGCAGACGTTCCTACATAAGAATCTTGCAAATTTTTGCAGAATGATGATTTGTAAAGAAGATAAACCTAACCAAGCACATGTCAGGGAGCATCTTCTTGTGTAAAAGTGTTGGGATCAGAATTTATCTTTATAGTTATCTAATTCTGCTTTTTGGAAGAAATTTCCATTATATGTATGTCTTTAATTACATTCATAATTTTATCCTTTCCTTTTTAGGTATGGAAAGTGAAAAAAGCATTGAAACTGAATATCCAGTTTAAAGGCTTAATACCAGCATTCCAGGTAAGATGCATTTAATGACACCTAAAAAAATCTAGTATAAAATATTTATCAGTTTGATTCACAAATGGCATTTAAATTTGAGAGTTCTTATTATTTGCAAGCAGCCTAACTCTTTATCTTCATTTAGCCCATCATACTGGCAGAGGGGGAAGGTTTGCATTTTCATTGAAAGATTTTCATGGAGACTTAGCTTGAATACAAGTTTCATTATTTAACTCAAAACTGCACTAGCTTATGGAGAAGTAGCATTTGAGTCATCTTGGTAATAACGTTACTTGCTCACGTTAATTTAGTCTGGTCAACCTCCAAATTCTGTTCATAGGCATGTTATGTTACATGACAGGATAGTTATTGACCTCCAGACATCCAAATTCTGGTAGTAGGTTTGTTATTTTACTTGACAAGATAGTTACACTATGTGCTTTATTTTACTTGAGCATGTACGCATTACATTAATGGCTGAATGTACTAAAGAAATCTCTTGTCTGCATGATCCGTAGAGTATTTGTCGAACTTTCCACTGCCTCCCCCTTAACCCTTACAGACCAGTAGGGTATCCCTATTTGTGCAGGTTTCCTCATATTTGGTGTTAACAGACTCAAATTTTAATTTTCAGATTCATGTTACAATTGCCACCAACAAGATACTTTCTCAACAGAAGCTGTCCTGTAAGTTACCATATCTATTCACACCTTAATCCATATTCTACCATTGCTAAGAACATCCTAATTCCAAAAATTTAATTTACCCTACCATTAATAGATCTGGTTAACATTTATGAGTTCACACCTGCTACAGAAAATATATCTGGTTAGCGCTCAAAACAGAAAACTACTTCAAAATACATTTCTCATTGCATGTTGTGGTATCAAACTTGCCAGCCCTCATACATATCACTGCTTCGTAACACAACCAACACACTTGACAGTCTCAGAAATGTTCAACTCTTTATCCCAGTAGTTTCTTTTTAATAACTTTTTCTGTCCCTTAACTCAGAAACTGTGTAGTATGAGCTCTTTGTGTCCCCTTATATCTGACACCTCATGTGCCTCTTCCTTTAGCAAGACCTTTTTTATACCTTATTACTGCTGAATGCACCTCTTGTAAGCTTTCACCTTTCACATGGAATTATTTTTCTTCATTGTGATCCATTCATATGTACACCATTCAGAAGTTTATTTCCTTTTACACTGTTATCTCTGTCAATGTACATATAATCTTGATCCTGTGTTCATAGTTCATTTAATAATTTTGTAAAATACAATTTGATTTTCTGTTTCAGTTAAGTGGCCACCATAGCAAATAAAGTATAAATTAGGCATTCGTAACAATCTAAACTACACCGGCTCCATAGCATAGTGGCATAAAATCCTAAATGCAGTGCCGTAGGCTAAGTTTTTGAGTTAGGCAAGCAAGGAGCGCATGAAGAGGAGACTAGAATGACCGGATTCAACTGCTTGCTTCTCTGATTGGGGAGGGTGGGGGAGTTATGTCCATACTAAGAATAATTCGCCAGCACTAGAATCCCTGTTGGAGACCGGAGGCCAAAGGAGCATCTATACAGGTGGAAGGGTTCTATGAGGATGTCACTTGAGGTGGGAGGCGTTCCTCACATGTCCCACCCCACTGCCATAGCACAGAGATGTAAGGCTATAACTCGTAGCAAGCTACTTTCTGCTAGCAGCATTAGCAGCTCTCTGGCCCTCTTCTCCCACAACAGCCCAATTTGTCAGTGTAGAATACTAGCAACCCAGATTCCACTGGTTTAAACTGGTCAACAGGATTATACACAGCATAGAGGAAGAGTAGAAGTTTTATGCAGCACCATACTGCTGCAGATTTATAAGACCAACCTGCTCCTTCAACATGCAAAAAAAAAAAAAAAAAGTTACCCGACTACATTTTTTGAAACCTGGTAATTTGCACTGTTACTCAGACTAGCAAGTGTAGACATTTTCATGATGTATAGCTGTTCTGCTGCTAATTTAATATACTTGATCCATTATGACTGTGCTTATGTTTTCTGCTGATTAACTCTGATAAACTGTACCGGTGGAAAAAGCATTTTATGTTTGATTACAGGTTATTGAGTCATCATCCCTAGTATTTCTGATTCTGTAGTCTGTTTTCATTTATTGTTTGCTGTCAATTTACTGGGTTTTTTTTGCTACTAATGAACTGTTATATGTCTACTGTATATAGTTCTAATTTATTGTGTTGTGTTGTTCTGTCTTTGGCCCACATTGTTCCTGAGGAGAGTCCTTAGACCACTTTACTGACATGATTAAAAAATATATAAATAAAATGAGTATATTTACAAATAGAAGTACTGGTTTGATGAAATCTTGCAGCAAACATCTAAATATAAAAAATAATGCTCACTACACTCTGTTCGCCTGATAATAAACAAGACTTATAAAATGCAACAAAAAAACAGGCTTAAATAGTGGGAAGTATACTTGCTGTGTTCAATTCAAGTCAGTCACAACCTTTTGTGACTGACTTGAATTGAACACAGCAAGTATACTTCCCACTATTTAAGCCTGTTTTTTTGTTGCATTTTATAAACATCTAAATATGTTAATACAGAGATGGTTGAATGAGTTCATTAGAAGTTGTTCCACATATGTAGTTTTACTTTACTAAAGTCTTCCAAATTTTAGTAACATTTGACATAATATAAACAGGCGTTCTGTTTATTGTGTGCCATTTGCATAATTAGTGTTTTGAATAAAATCACACTTTTCCTTTAGATTATTTATTTTGGTGCAAGCTGTTTTGAGGAGTCAGCTGATAATTTTTTTTTTTCTTTTTTGCAACACAAATTACTTCATCGTAGAAATTTATCAACAGAGCGGGATTGCAGTACAAGTATCTATGAATTCCTTATTTATCAGCATGGTATTCCTGCACATGTACAGCAGTGCTGTACAGTAGACTTCAGTGCAGATCTTACCAGGCTGAAAACTAGGCTAAGAATTCTAGTGGGTGTAATACATAATGTAGGAACATAGTACCAGAGTTGTAATTTGTGCTTCTTTGGACTGTGTTGCCAATAGTTCCTACTATAGAGGCATTTGCTTTTGTATCCTACCACAATTTTGATTAGTCTTTTATTGCTCATTGACTATGAGCATATGTCGCACTGAGAATTTAAAGTTTAATAGTGATGATTGTTGCATACTATCTTCTATATTTGATGCTGTTTCATGGTACTGGAGATCAGTGTGATGACCTGTCTTACCCCGGTTCAGTAATCAAGGAAAAACAGGAATGAATTTGCACTGTATTTTCAGATGCAGCTCTCTGCATCAAGCAGAATTTCCCCCAAGAGCACACACGGAACACACACTAGACCTGGGACTGGACTGTATCTGTCTTACTAGATCCCAAACAAGTTTCACTTTGGAGCACTGTGCCCCAATTGCAAATAGTTGACACACTCACACCTGGATATTTAATTTTCTTGCACACGTGCACACACACACACACACACACACACACACTCGCGCTCCTGGGAAAGGCTGGCACAGATTTACTAGCTGTGCTCCCTTCTGCCCAAACAATAAAGTAACCATTCTGCCACCAGTCAAACCACTCTAAGTCTTTTACAAGAGTATTTAATTATACAGAGTAAAATCAATATTAATATAAATGGTAGAGTGCACCCAAAGCAGCAAGGCTTAAATACGTACAAGTACTCTCAAGATGTTAAAAGTATTCTGTAAAAAACAGCCATAGTAAATGCTATAAAAATAGCAGTGGTGCGCAGTGGAGCAGCAGTTAACGTCACCTCACAGCAAGAGGTTCTCCGGTTTGATTCTCTCAGTACTTCTTTTTAGCATGTCTCCATAAATATGGGTATTGCGGAACCAATTTGTGTGTGGGTACATTGTTTACAGCTATTGCCTTTGTTTTATCTTCTTTAATTTTGTATCCCAAAAAGACTTGAAATTGTCTCAGAATGCTCCACAACACTAAAATGTCCTTTTTTCTGGTTTTATCAGGTACAAAAAAATGTGATCTGCAAATAAAACCAATTTTTATTTATTACTATACCAACTATATCCTTAAATTTCTGAGTACCTTATTTTATTTTTCAGTGGTCCTAAATATAACACAAAAAATAGAGGAAAGAGGACAGGTTATATAGAGTTTCTGAGAGCAATTCAGCTTAGGCTGCTGTGTTTTCAGGGTTTGGATGGGCATTGACATTTGATAAACTATCATTTAATAAAATGTAGTTTGCCTTTGAATAGTTCCCAATACTGGTTTTATAGGGGTTACAGAGCTGATTTTGATTTTGAAGGCGATAGCTTTATGGACGGACCTTATCAGGGAGGTTAAGATATTGAGGGGGTGGAGCAGCATCTTTCCATATTTATTAGTATGAGGTCCAGTATGTTGGAGCATCTAGTGGACACATTCACTGTTTTATCAGAGGTGGTTGTATTTACAAAGTCCAGGAATCTCTGTGCCTGAAGATTTGAGGCCATGTAGGATTCCCAGTGTATAGAAGGTTAATTAAAGTCTCGCATGAGTAGGGTGTTAGGTTGGATGGGTAATTGTCTCCAGTAGGTCCAAGTATGCATTGTGAACTTCTTGGAACAAGGAGGGTGACCTGTAGCCGGTAAGGATATGGTACAGAATTTTGACTGCAGTGAACTCCACCTGGAGGAACTTCAGCAAGTCATCCTGATTGACCAACCTAGAGATATACTTGTTCTTGATGTCTGTATTGACACCTCCACCTTTAGGCCCTTGTCTGTGTAGCTACTGGTCTAAATGCCCTTGCACTGCTGGGGTACTCTCTGCCACTTTAAACCAAGTCTTGTTAACTGCACAGGTGTCTGTAGTCTCCAGTATGAGGAGGGCTTGGAGGGAGTGTAGTTTTTCTTTTTTTTTTTATGTAGGCTCCTGGCATTGAGCAGTGTTTTTGGCTCCATTGAGTGTGACTGTATATGTGGTGTTAGATGTTGTTTTTTCTGAGTGCCTTTTAGCTTGCTGAAGCATAGCTTTGCCAGTGGGCAGTTTAGGCAGTCTTTGCTGTTTACGAAGATTGCTTTTAAGTGCCTCAGCATATATTAGTCTATGTGCATGCTGTGTTCATAGTTTCAACAACCTGATGTGCGCTTGTATGTGAGAGTTTACTCTCTGTCATTGTGTAAGTACACCTCTCGCATACTGTCTGTTTCATTAAGGACTAATTGGTTGATGGTAAACCTGAGACAATTGCTACATTGACTCAAGATGCCCATATCCACCAAGCTGGCTACAGAAAAGTTAGGAAGTTGCATATCCATGCTGTCTAGTCCTTTGATTGGTGACCTACAAGGGTTGGATTATTGAGAGGTTAGGCAGCTGTTGTGTGTTTTGTTGATGCAGGCTAATAAGAGTGCTGTATTGGGGCAGACTGCTAAGTAGTACTAAATTCTACTAACTTTAATGTTTACACAATACTGAATGCTGCTAAATCTATAGGTATTGCCAATCAGCACCCAACTAGCTGCTCTAATCTTGTCCGAGCACAAGGTATTTGCTCTCTAGAGATGTTCATCGTGCATACAGCTGCAGTCATTACAGATGGGTTATCCTGCCGTCAGGCGGGTCCTCGGTCGGCCGAATTCCAAAGTCTAGGTCCGGCGTCGGTTGTCGTCACTTCTTCCCTGACGTCAGTGCAGCAGGGGTATAAAAGAGGCAGCCGACACCATTTTCTTCAGTCTTTCTTGCCGTGCGGTGCCTGAAGCAGAAGCAGTTCGCAAGTGCCAGTCGGCCAACTCCTGAGATTTACGAAAGTATTTCAGCCGAAGTCTTCTTTAAAGCGAAGTACCCCGTTGGGGAAACTTTTCTTGCCTCAGACCGATGTCAGACAAAGTTAATAATTGCATTTCTTGTGGGAAGCAAATACCGCATAAGGATTTCCACTCTTTCTGTATACCTTGCTTAGGGCCAGACCACGACGTCTCGGCCTGCCGTTTTTGTGCTAGGTTCAACAAGCGCACTATTAAGCGCCGGTCGGAGTTCACCCTTCATTATTTTGGCAAAAAATTTAATTATATCATGTCGTTGGATACTCCAACACCAGTTTTAAGTAAAAGACGCAAAGACAAGAACCGACATCCGAGGTCTGCACCGAGTACTGAGACCACGCTTAGGCCGACTACCGGTTCTCCGATTCTCAGCGAGGCGCCTACGCAGCCCCTGACTGCCGATGAAACTATTCTACCGGTGACTTCAGTACCCGAGGTCGCAGGCTCCTCTGTCTCCATTCCTACTGCAGATACCGACGCCACTCTTGGCGGTGAAACTGAAAATTTAGTCAGGCCTGCCATTTCTGAAGTCGTCTTCAGGCCTTCCACCTTCTCTATTAAATCCTTCTCTAAATCTAAAGCTGCCATGAAAACTAAAAAACAGGGTCCCCAGACCTCCTCTCAAGGCCTCATGCCTAAAAAGCAGATGCTTAAAATGGCTGAGGATTTGATAACTCTCATCAGGGGTTCTGAACCCCCCCCCCCTCTGACAAAAGACCCAGATTGGAGGAAGACTACCCTTCCTCAGACCAGGCTTCTATTACCTCAGACCATTCTGAGGACCAGGATTATGCCTACTCCCCTTTCGAAGACTCTGATGCTGAGGAGTCTATTCCCTAGGTCTCCCCCCCTGAGGACTACTCTTTTGGGGAAACTCTGCATACATTGAGGGAACACTTCCACTGGGAAGGCCAAGATTACTCAGATTCCAAGAAAAGGCTCGGAATTTCTACTGCTCCCCCAGCATAGGCCCCTGGCTATCCCTCCTGTGTTAGATATTTTGGATTATGTGTACGCAGAAACCAGCCTTAATCCAGATTCTTTACCTGCAGCCCCTGTTAAACCAGACAGGTATTACCGGGTTCCTGATTCTCACCAGTTCCTTTATAAAAGCCATACTGCAGACCCAGAAACAATTTCACAGGGTCCCAAGGGAATAAAGGCCTCTACTGCTAAAAACCCTTTACCTTCAGGGAGAGATTCCAGAGCATTAGAAAGGTGGGGGGAAAAGGTGTATACATCTGCCACTTCAACCATGAGGGCATTAAACTGTCAATTTCATATGTTAAAGTACCAGCAGTTTTTGTTATCTCAGCTGAAAAGCAAAATGACACAAACAGAACAACAAGATTTGAAAGAGTTGCAGGATTTGTTGCATGGAGCAGAGCAAGTGGGTAAACATACCTTGCAGTATGGTTTTGATGCTTTAGAGGCCTCATGTAGAGCTGCTGTCACGGGATCTGTTATACGTAGACATGCTTGGCTCAAAGAGCAAACCTTACCAGATCATGTCAAAGCAAAGTTATTAGATGCACCACTTCAAAAAGATGTATTGTTTGGTGTTAAAGCTGAGGAGGTACTAAAGAAAATGGAGGAAAAAGCGAAATCTATGCAAACAGTGAAAGATTTCTTGGAGGTATAACCTCCACCCTTCAGCAGAAAGTGGCCTTCAAAAAATTGGTCCTTTCCAGCCATGGACAGACCTCAAAGGGGCAGATACAGACGCCCAAGGGGTAGAGGACAACCTCAAAGATCTTACAGAACTAGACAGTGGCAAGCACCAACCCTAAGAGGTGGAGAAGATAGATCACAGTCATTTAGAAAACCGGCACAATGACTTCCCCCTATGCCTGCCAAACAAAGCTTTAATGGCAGCACCTTTGGGCGTAAAACTGGCATTATTTTAAAAAAACTGGCACATTGTTACAAAAGACAAATGGATTCTGGACATTATAGACAGAGGCTACAGGTTCCACTTTCACACCCTTCCAAAAATGAGAGGCTTGCCAAACCTGCCACAAAATCAAAGGGCAGAGGCACAAAGACAAATTTCCGCTCTCATGGATATGAAAGCGATTCAAGAGGTACCTGCAAAAGAACAAGGTCAAGGTTTTTATTCCAGACTATTCCTGGTACCAAGGAAAGACAAAGATTGGAGACCCATCTTAGACCTATCCATCCTAAACACATATCTACAGGTGCCAAAATTCAAGATGCTCACATTACAGCAGCTTCTTCCCATGCTGGGCAAGGAGTCTTGGCTGGTAACATTGGACCTCAAGGAGGCATACCTGCATGTCCCTATCAGACAAGATTGCAGAAGATACCTCAGATTTCTTGCAGGTTCAACCCATTACCAATTCTCTGCATTGCCCTTTGGCTTATCTACTGGGCCCAGAGTGTTTACGAAATGCCTGGCATCAGTAATTGCCTTAGGAATACAAATCTACCCATATCTGGACTGCCTGATCCAAGCGGACAGCAAGGACATTCTATTGCAGCATCTGGCGTTTGTAATAAAACTGTTAAACTACCACAGCTTTGAAACAATTATACCACTCATTCCATGCCTTCAAAAGGAATTTTTGTGGTGGGCTCAAGCATGCCAAAGAAACACAGGTCTCCCTTTCTGTGTACCTCAAATCATCACAGCGGACGCCTCAGACTACGCCTGGGGAGCACACATGGCAGATCAGTGCATTCAGGGAAAATGGTCCCAAAAAGAGAAGCACCTACACATCAACCAAAAGGAGATGCTAGCCATGCAAAATGCTCTTATGACCTTCAAAGACCTACTGCATCCAGGCCAGCTATTGATAAGGACAGACAACACCACAGTCATATGGTACATAAACAGGGGGGAACTCATTCATACCCCCTATGCAGGCAAGCCATGACCCTATGGAACACAGCACTGGAATTGCAAATTCAACTACAGGCACAATTCCTGCCAGGGAAGGAAAACACACTGGCGGACAACTTAAGCAGAAATATGACAGACCCACACGAATGGAAGTTGCGTCCTCAAGTTTTCTCAAAGATAATTCAGGCATGGGGACAGCCAGACATAGATCTATTTGCTACCCACAGAAATTACCAGTTGGAAAAATTTTGTTCAAGGACCTATCATCCACAGGCCTGGAAAGTGGACACGCTCTCTTTCAATTGGACAACATTGACAGTCTATGCCTTCCCGCCTCTTCCTCTACTGACCAAAGTTCTATTAAAAGCCAGAGCAGAGAGGCCACAAATGATTCTCATTGCTCCAGACTGGCCACAACAACACTGGTATCCTCTCCTAAAGAGCCTGATGCACTCCCCACCATGGATCCTACCTCTAGTCCCTCTTCTGTTGTCCCAGCACAACTACAAAACCCTTCACAGCCAGCTCAAAACCCTAAATCTAGCTGCATGGAGAATACTTTAATTTCCCAACAGACTCTCTTCTCCAAGGAGGTGCATGATGTCATTTTGGAGGCCAGAAGACCCTCTACTAGAAAAGCCTACTCCGCCAAATGGAAACGATTTTGTTCCTGGAATCGAGAAAAGGGCCAGAATCCTTGGGTAATAAATATACCTCAAATTTTACAGTACCTAGCTGAGATGTTAAACAGTGGCCTTTCCTTCTCCTCCATCAAGATCCACGCTTCAGCCATTTCTGCACAATACAATACAGATCCTCCTTTATTCTCACATCCTCTATTAAGGCAGTTCCTCAGAGGGGCAAAAAATATAAAACCCCCACGGAAACCACCAGTCCCAGCTTGGGACCTCAACTTCGTATTGGAAAAGCTGACCCTGCCTCCCTTTGAGCCAGCTTCTTCAACAGAGCTACAATACTTGTCATGGAATACAGCCTTCCTTCTGGCTATTACCTCAGCACGCAGGGTTTCGGAACTACAGGCCCTCATGGCTGTGCAACCATTCATCATTTTCCATCAGGACAGAGTTTCCTTACGAACCAACCCTACCTTCATGCCAAAGGTAGTATCCAGTGTAGCTTTGAATCAGACTATTCATTTACCTACCTTTTATCCAAATCCACAGAACAAAGGGGAGAGACTACTACATTCCTTGGACATTCACAGACAACTTTGTTATTACTTGGACAGAACAAAGCCATTCAGGAAATCTGAGCAGCTCTTTGTGTCCTATGCTACAGGTGCTCAAGGAAAGTGCTCAAGGAAAGGCTATTTCCAAACAGACAATTTCAAAATGGATAGCCCACTGCATACGCTTTTGTTATTCATTTCATGGAAAATCTGTGCCTGTATACATCAGATCCCACTCCACCAGGGCTACAGCTACCCTCAGGGGGGTCCCTACCAAGGACATTTTGGAAGCAGCTACTTGGAGTTCAGTGCACACTTTCTCCAAGCACTACCACCTTCCACTATACTCAAAATCTAGAGCGGGCTTTGCCACAGCAGTCCTGCAGGGCATCCTCGCCCCTCCTAGTTCCACTTAGTGCCTACCACCCTTACTTAGCTTTGGGATTCTACCCATCTGTAACGACTGCAGCTGTATGCACAATGAACATAGTACAGTTTTGTACCTACCATGAATGTAGATGTTCGAGTGCTCATACAGCTGCAGTCCAGGTTACCCTCCCACCATCCCCTCTTAAAACAGGCCTTATGACAAACACCTTCATCATACAACCTATTTGGGGTATTCTTTTATGGTGTATTTGCTTGCAACTACTGTTTTTGATTTATCTACATTGCATGTTTGCATAATATTATGTTTTGCCTTCCTTCTGGGGGCACCTGACATCTGGGGCAAGAAAAACTGAAGAAAATAGCGTCGGCTGCCTCTTTTGTACCCCTGCTGCACTGACATCAGGGAAGAAGCAACGACAACCGACGCTGGACCTAGACTTTGGAATTCGGCCAACCGAGGACCCACCTGACGGCAGGATAACCCATCTGTAATGACTGCAGCTGTATGAGCACTCAAACATCTACATTTATGGTAGGTACAAAACTGTACTTTTTACAGGGTCCAGTTTCATGGACCATTCTATAGGGAAACTTGCTTTCTAGGTATTTGCTACTGCACAGGGCACTGCTAACCTCGGCTGCATGGTTAACATCTCTGTGCAAACATGCCAAATTTACAGCTGCTCAGAAAAAAACAGAGAACTAACTATTGAGATCAGTGGCCAATAAAATGACTACACTATGAGGCCTTTTGTGTATTTCCCAATTCAGACCAGGCAAATACATCCTGCCACAAAATTAATAAACCCAGTCCTAATGTAAAAAGACAGTAGAAGAGACCCACAAGTACAGTACTGCCACAGATCAGTTAAACAACTAGCTGAAAATCTGTTGCTGGTGATTCAAGACAGTCTTTGAGCAGTAACAGAGAGAGGAAGAGCTATTATTTAAAAAAAAAACTTCAGTGAAATGCACAAATAAAAGTAGATTAGTCAAAATAACTTAAGCAAGTGTGATTTAGCCAGGATGGCACTGGATACAAGTAAAATGCTTCGGGAACACAAGCTAGCATGCCAAGCTAAAATACTTCTGGAACACAGGCTAGCATGCCAAGCTTTGTTGAGCTCTGGGAAAATAAGCAGGAGGCAATATGTTTAAAAGGAGGTTTACTCAAGATCCATACTGGGCTCAGTATCATGGATCTATGGAAAACAGTGGCTGGGAAGAGTAATTAAATAGCTTATACAACTAACAATAGCAATGAAAGACAGGAGGTTGGGACTTTGGTTTTTGCCCCTTATGGTAATTCAAGTTGGGAAATATTCAAGGAAGAAGCAGGCTATTTTATACCATTCGGTAAATAAGTTGTAATTAATTGAGCACAATATGTGAATAGCTTGTATGGATACATTGTTTTGTGTTTTTGTGTAGGTTTTTGTTGCTGTTAGAAGATTTGCATGTTTTATTTGATTTGATGGATATTTAAATTTGTATATTATTTGAAATACCAATAAGCCTTATAAAAAGACTATTAAACTTTCAAGATGCTGTTATTGTATTAAGGATCTCTAAGAAGAGCAAAATATAATTTACGTGAAAGTCAAAGTAAAACTGTCATAAAATTTTCACAACAGTAGTAGACATGACTTGCAGAAAGAATTTTACAAGATGAATAAACCCTGTCCTTCTAATGTAAAAATACAGTAGAAGAGACCCACAAGTACAATGCAATCACAGACTAAACTATTAGAAACTCTTAACAGAAAGTCAAGGACTAACCTAGGCCTCTACATCCTATACAATACGAGTTACACAGCAAAAAAATCACCAAGAGTGAACTATCAGTTGACCCTGGAAACTGCAAACCTATTAGTCTGATTGGTCTAATATGCAAAGCTGTGGAAAGAATTCATGTCTAAATGAAATATCCTGCCACTCTAATTTGCAATGCAGAAGGATCTTCAAATTGTTAACTCATCACAGTATGCATTGTAATGTTTTTATATGCAAACCAACGCATTACCTGAACTCTTCTAAAGTTTATCTTTTTGGTTTAATTTACATGTTCGCCTTTTCAAAGTTATGAAATTCTGTACTATACTTTGGTAGGTTAAATTCATGTTAAATAGTGGAATGATTTAAGAAACTGTTGCTTTGCTAGGGTTAGGGATTTGCTCACATACTTCCACATATTTTACTCATTGTTTTACTTTTTTATTGGTGTATTGATACATTTCTCATACACCTGTGTTTTACAGTTGATTTTATTTCTGGGTATTCTACTGATCATGAAGCAGCAAGTAGCTGGAAAAACAAAACAAAGATTGTGACTTTTTTTTATCTTTTAATTTTACTGTTGATTCAGTTTTTCCATTTGACCAAACCCACAAAATTATGCCAAGTTAGGGATAGACAGTAATTTACATGAACATTCAATGCATTCTGGGTAATCAAGCACTATACTTCCTTGGAACAGCAGCTACTTATTTATATTAGTTTCACAGATACAGCACCAAATGTGCCAGGTTTTCAAGGGTGGGTGTTCCACTTGTAATAGCTGACAAATTGTCTTGCTAGGATACAAGACTCCCTTATTGCTACAGCTAACATTGAAAAATGGCAGTTTGTACACTAATGTAGGAAGTGAGGAATTGCAGGTACAGTCTTTCCTGATGTCATGTCAGGTGTTTTCAGTTTCAAGAAAAAAATCAAAGGGTGTTGCTTATAAATGAATTTAACTGCAAAATAAAAGCACTCTGTTTACCCCAAACACTGTAAAATGTGATATGGATTATGGTAAGGAGATTACTCCTATGACTAAAGGTTAGTTATTTACATTTGCTAAGGAATGTGTGACAGTACACTTTAATAATAGAGCTTGAATCCAGTATTTTCATTATTCATAATTTAGAGAACTTGGAAAATCCTTTTTTTTATTTATTTTTTTATATATACAGATAAATTAGTTTTATTAAAGGCAAATTCTCAAGTTACCCTTTTTTATTGAGTTAGAAGTATGCTTAGTTATTTTGTTTTATAATGTATTCCTAAACTTATTGAGCCTTGTTCCATATCCTCTAATGTCTTGCTTGTTTGTTGTAAGTAAACTAAATGAAGATGTGTCGAAACATTTACATACTTTTTAATCATTTTACTTTTGGTGCCATTTTTGTAAAATTATAATTTTAAAGTTTATAAATTCTTAACTATTATTTCATTATTGTTAGATAAAGAATTTTTAGTGTTTCTTTGATGTGCAACATTTAAAATGGATGGAATATTAATAGGGGCATAATTGGGGCTTATCTTTTTTGTATTGTTCTTAATTATTTTTACTTTATACAGTCTGTTATAGAAGTCACCCAGGTGAATTTCTGATTTACCTTCCATTTGTTAAGGTTACAGTTAAATAGGATTTAGGGAAGAACTCTGCTTATTATGGATGGGGAGCATGTTCAGAGCATGTGGATCCTATGAGACATCTGTCTCACAAACATGTATTTGTCACAAACAAAATTTACATCATTGGAGCTAGTGGTTCTGTTGCTGTTCATTTTATGGATATGCAGAACACCCATCAGAGCCATAGATTGCCTGTCAGTAACCTGTAGGAGACAGTGTATCGAGATGTGGCTTTAAGAGGATCCGTATAAGACAGTGTGTTTATACCCTGGATTCACCTGGTAAAGAATGATCTGATGTTGTCATTTTCATTCATTCCTCAATGAATGGGTTTCAGATCCGACTCGGCCATTTTCCTTTAAATTCTTGGATCTGACTCTCGAGTTCCTCCCTTTACCCATAATGCCCCTTACTACTATATCCCCTCAGATTTCTTTTGCCACTCTAATGATTCGTTCAGCATTGTGTTCTCTTGAACTCTGGGCTGCCTTTGCTAGGTTTTTGTGAGTAAAAGTTTATCTCCTTTTCATGTTAGTATATCACTTTAAATAACCTTTCCTCGCTTTTCTTCTTCTGGCAGTTTTTCTATTCCTTTTCTCTACCTTTTAAAAGTATTTGTTTTACTATAGGTGGTAGTGGCATTTCTTTACTTTACTTTCTAAGATAATCTTGGTTACCATTGTTAGTAAACTTTCTACCTGTTTTAAAAATGTTTTATATTAGGTATTAGTATCTGGTTTATTTATTATTTATTGTTGGTATGGCTGAGAAGCCTACCAGGTTTAAAAAGTGCACTTCCTGTGGGCATAAGATACCTAATTCTGATGCCCACAAGAAGTGCCTTGTGAAATTTGTGCTGGATTTATCTTGAGGGCTGTCAGTGACAGACATAATAAGTTGGTCCTGAATGGCCTTTTGTCAGCTTCTTCTTCCACAGCTTATACTTCTGGGGCCCAACCCCCCTCCAAAAAATGTAAATCTTTGGAGCCCAGGGAGAATAGGAAGCACTCTTCTGCATGGTCTCCAATCTCGGAACTGCCCCTAAAATTAAAGTGTCTGATCCAACAGTCATAGTCTCCATATCTCCTCGGAACTGGAGTCCCTGTTTTTCTCTGGTGCCAGTGTCACCTAGGCTCGGATCTGCCTTTTTACAGGAGACTTCTAGAAAGTAGTCTCTGCCTCCCAAAGTCTTTCTGAGGCAGATGTGGACAGTAGATGAGGAAATTCCTTAGAGCACTGATCCAGATGGGGGCTTTACCGTCTCCATCTTCCGTTTGGATCTGTGAGCCTTCAACCACCTTCACACCCAATCGTGACTACACCTACAGTCAGACCTGTAGTCTTGAAGCCATCAGATCTGAGAGTGCCGAGAGTCGAAGTGTCTGATCCGAAGATACCACCATCTTTGACTCTGCCTGTTTCCCTATCCCATTTGATGCTAATCCCTACTGAGCAGGATAAGTCTCAGAGCTGAGGCACCGGGACCAGGTCTGGGGGAATGACTTAAACTCTGAGGTTTTTGGAGCCAACACTTCCCTTTGGAACCTCGGCAGTGGACAACTCAGGTCTGACTCGCTACTTGAAGAGGAGATCAAGGAGGGTGGAGAATCAGCTGAGCAGAGAGTTTCTACTCTGGTGAAGTTGGATTCTGCTTTTTCTGGTCAGTCGGCCTTCAAGGTAGTGGAGAGGACTTTTTCCCATCCGAGAGCTTTTTCAACTCTCACATCCTTGGAGTTGTTGCGGCAGCCCACTAAAAAGGGACTGCCAAACAGAGTTCCATTGTCCATCCTCCTAATAGAGAGTCTAGGGCATTGGACAGATATGGAAAGTGCATTTATGCTTCAGCAAGCTTTGCCTTGTGGTTGCTTAATTACCTGGCACACTTTGCTAAGTTGCAAAGGGACTTGACAAATCTAAGTCTACCCCTGGGACCATGTTGCAGAGAAAGAGAACATATTCCTTCCCACTAGCCACCCTACAGTCTTATGGAATGCGTCCATGAGGCTAATTTCTCATGCAGCTGAAGGTTTCTCTTGGGCTACTGGTTTAGGCATAGCCAATAGGAGACATGCCTGTATGAGATTGTGTGATTTTGTGGAGCCCTTTAAATCCTCACTCATCAATGCTCCCTTTGATGGATCTTCTCTGTTTGGGCCCACAGTTAAAGACACCATTTCCCACAGCAGCCAAGATTGGAAAGACCTTGTCTGCTGTTGGAATCTGTTTCTCTACCCTGCAGAGATCTTTTTCAAGGAATCTGTGAGATGGTAGGAAAATGTGGTTCTGAAAATTTCAAGGACCTTTTTAAGACTGACATTGGAATTTTTCTCGCAGAGGCAGAGGGGGGAAACAATGGAAGATACTGTCCTTGCGACATAGGGGGTCCGCAGAACCAAGGGTCCCAAGACTGTTTCTCGGACAGGCCCTTTTAGCGCTCCTGAAAGTTTGCTCGACTGTTCTTCTCTGGAGGCAGTCTGAGGGTACTTATCCTTGCACCTAAACACCTGGACAGCCATCACAAAAGAATGGTGGGTGAAAAAGATCATATCCAGAGTATTTTCATTCCCTGTTCACAAAGTCCTATCCAAAAGAGACGTCTCCCCGATGTTTCACCAAATCAGAGGGAGTTAACAGCTCTAGAAATTCAAAAGCTGCTAAAAGAGTCATCCAAGAGGTCCCACCAGACCAATCAGAATTTGGAATTTACTCAAGGTTCTTTTTAGTGCAAGAGAAAACTTGGATCCGGAGACCTATTCTGGATCTCATTCATCTAAGTCAGTTTTTGAAAAACTTAAGTTCCAGATGGTCACAGTTTAGTCCTATTCTACAGAAGGATGACTGAATGTGCTCTATTGATCTTTAAAATGTGTGTTATTACTTCAAAATAAATAGGTGCTCTCGAAGATATCTGCGCTTTTGCTTGGGAACCAGTCATTGCCACTTCAGAGACCTGCCTTTTGGTCTCACCACATCCCCCAAGGTGTTCACTAAATGCATGGCAATGGTGGCAACTCTCTCTGACTGCACGGATTCAGTGTTTCCTTATTTATATGACTGGCTCCTTTCCACACCAACCAAGCATCTCTTAAAGAAGGCCATGGATTAGTTACTCCACTTTTATCCATTCCTAGGGATCACAGTCAGTCTTTCCAAGTCCCATCTTCAACCAGTTCAAGTCTTGGAGTTTATAGGAGATCGCCTGAACATTGTTAGTCAGTTCATGTTTTTACCCCAGGGCAGAGTTCATACCCTAAGATTGCATGTCAGACAGATTCTAGAGTATCCCTCTCCTCCAGCAAAATTGTTTCTTCAAGCCTTAGGTTCGATGGCTGCAGCGATCATGCTGTTACCTACAGTTGCCGTCATATGAGAGTTCTTCACTGGACCCTGGCAGCGCATTGGTTGATGTTTCGGCACCCTTTGAAACATCCTATAAAAATTTCACAAGCCTGCAAAGGCTCCCAACTTTAGTGTTTGCAGTCCAACGAGGTTTATCAGGGACATCCCTTTATCCTTCCTTCCCTAAAGGCCACATTGACCACTGACACCTCCCAATTGGGTTGGGGGCATTTCTTGGGATGAACTGCTCAAGGCACGTGGTCCCCAGAGGAGACCAATTTGCATATCAGTGTTTTAGAGATGAATGGTCATATTAGTGTTGCAGGTCTTTCAGAACTCTCTCCCTCCCTCCTATCCAAACAGACAATATGTCAGTGGTTTGGTACATCAACAAACTGGAAGAACCTGATCTTACCTCTTTTGCCAAGAAGAGTGGGAGTCTGACAGTTGGTGATCTCTTCCAAACGCTTTCTTGTAACAATGCACATACTTGGGAAATCCAGTGTTTTAGCTGACAAGCTCAGCAGTGGTATCCTGATGCCCCACAAGTGGTGTCTCAGCCATGCAATGATGGAAATGATTTTTCGTCAGTGGGCTCAACCTTGCTGCAACCACCCCAAATCCTGTTGTGTTAGAATTTCTTGCTTTGTTCTTTCAAGGTGGTGCCAGATTCTCCACCGTAAAAGTTCAGCTTGCAGCCGTCTATAGTTGCTGTATAGGATATAATACTTTCCCACTAGCCTCTTCTAAAAAATGTAAGGCTTTCCTGAAGGGTACCCTGTTGCTTAGACAGATAAAGGATCCCACTACACATTTGGGATCTTAATTTTCTATTGCAAACTTTGATTCACTCCCCTTTTAGCCTTCGGCTTTGACAGATCAAAAATTTCTTGGAAAACATTTTTTCTTGTTGCTATTACATCTGCAAGGTGAGTTTCTGAACTCCAAGCACTCTCTTCAAAACCGTCCTATTTGATTTTTCACAAAGACAGTGACATTATGTATAAATCTTTACTTTTTGCCAAAAGTTGTCTCTGAGTCAAATGTAAATCAAGTAATCATTTTTCCAGTCTTATGGCACCACCAGACAGAACTGTAGTTGTATACCACAAAAGAAGACCAGCAAGAAGCCAACTCTTTTTTTAAAACCGTTGTCTTCTTGCTGTTCTTCTTTTGCGGCATACAGTTTGCCAGTCTTGTTTCCAAAATTTAACGACAAATGCTCCATTTAGATGTACATAGACCATTTCATTTTTACCACCACAGAACAAAAGACTTCAGAAAAACTGGTCAACCATTCTTTCATTTACCAAAAGCAAGTTGGGAAAAACAGTATCCAAAGTTAACTTAGCCAAATGGATAACAGATTGGTATGTACTTTGTCTGTTCTCCGAGAGGATTGTCATTACCCAAACCTACTTAGTACATATGTTCCAGATCCCTGACTATTACTACTAGGTTAACTCTTAGGGATGTCTCATTGATGGAGTAATTAGCCTGGGTGCAGTTTTCCTAAAAGGCAATATAATGCATTTTTTGACATTGAGTTTTGGTCTGTGATTTGGCACCAGTCATTTGCTTATGCTAGACCCTCTTGTAAGATGTTTGTGTCTTCTGGGGAATCTGTAATAGCTCACAATTTGCAGTCATCTGCTAACTTGGTCAGCCAAACATTTTTGACTTTAACCTTTACATCCAAGAAATAGATGCCAAATAGAAGCAGTCCCATCACAGAGCCATGAGGTACCCTGATGGTAACCAGTCCCTTAGAGGAGTTGGTATCACCAGTCCTGACTTCCTTAGCCCTGTCTGTGTGCCAGCTGGCAGTCCAGCAAGTTATGTAGAAGTTTATACCTAGTTCTATGAGTTTGTCTGCTATTCTTGAGTGGGTATTGTATTGAACACCTTAGCCAGTTCCAGGTAGTTGGTATGTACCGATTTTCCCTCAACCATTGCCTTGGTGATCTTCTCAAAGGCGTCCACTAGGTTTAGTAAGCATTGCCTATAAATCTATTATCTTCCCTTGACGAAGCTAGACTGGGTTGGGTCCAGTGTCTGAAGGTTGCCTATATCTTTGTTTTTTTTTTTTTTTATTCTTTAAACATTTATATTAAATTATCACATATGACATAAGCAATCTTACATTTATATAAATGAAAAACATTGACTTTAGTTGCAAACATTATACATGACAGACACCATTGAAACAACTGTAGTTGCAAACATTATACATCACTTATAATCTATCCAGTCATTGTCAGTTAAGCATGATGTGGCTCATTCAAATCTTACCTCTTAAACCTCATTCCTTCTCTGCATATATTGTTGCCACAATTCCCATTTTTATGTAGTTTGTTCCGTCCCTTTTCTAAAGATCCCAGTTAGTTATTTTATCTCTATTACTATATTCACTGCTTTTAGTAAAGTTGGTCTAGACTTAGATTTCCATTTTCTAGTAATTGCTTTTTTGGAAACCACCATAAATAGACTCAGCAAGGCTTTACTATGCCTAGGCAATTCCGATTGTGTGCCATAGCTCAAAAAATCATCTCCCCAGTCAGTCCTATCTGCTCACCCAGTATCTCTGACAGAGCAGTCTGCAGGGAATCCCTAATGTCTGCAACCTCATTACACTCCCAAAAAACATGTTCCCAGCCTCCTCTTTCTTGCCCATCACACCTACATTTGCTGTCCACCTGAGGAAAAATTCTTTGGAGTCTACTTGGGGTATAAAAATACCTATGTAAACACTTCCTGGGAAAGATCCTAAATATTCTAGATTTTGTTGCATATTTGGGAGATAATCATAATCCCCGTTGTCTCTTTGTGAATTGCTTATCCAGCCTGTCTTCCCAATCCTTTCTAAGCTCCTCCGATTGATTCGTATAATTGTCATGCAATATTTTGTTTTACTAATTCCTTTTTTACCGGTAGCTTCTGTTCTAGATTGTAATAAAAACTCTACCAGCATTGGTCTTTCATTTAGGACGCCTTTCCCCCCATTTCTCTTTGCCTATACTCTGATATCAATCCTTGATAGGGAAGGCAGTCTCTAACCTGCAGTCCATATTGGTTCTTGGAGTCTTCCCATTCTGTTACCTTTCCAATACGTTAGTTTCTTTGCCAGTTTTCTCCAATAAATTCCAGCCCCTCTTGCCTATTTACTGTATCCCTAACCACGGTAATCCCTATTGACAGAATCTCTTTTCTCCATTCTCATGCTGGTTTAGTTCTTAGAATACTTCCTGCTATTTTATGAATTTAATACTCTATATGATTTTTGTTGTTCTCCTTAAGAGTCTGCATCCAAAATCCCAATCTGCCCTTATTTCTTGAGCTTTCCCCTGTATCATCATCACTAATTTCCACTTTGAATTAGTTTTCTGCTTGTGCTATGTATAAGAGCCTTAACTGCATCGCTGCAAAATACCCCTCAAATTGGGTAATTCTAGTCCTCCTTGTTCTTTTGGAAGAATCAGCTTGTCCCACTTGACCCTTGCTGTGTTCCCTTCCCAGATAAAATCCTTCAACTATTGCTATCCACAGCTTATCCTCTGGTTTATAAAAACGTCTGACCTGTGTATAAGACTAAAGGGGCTAAAAACATTTTAATTGCTTGTATCTTAGTATCCATATCTATTCAACAAAGCTTCCAGTTTCTCAAGTTTTGTATTATCTTCTGTTTAGTTTCTTCCCACATATCCTTAGCTGCTGCAACAGAGTCATTTCTAATCCATACTCCTAAATACTTCATTTTATCATGTCCCCATAAATATGGATATTGTCAGACCAAATTTTGTGTGTACATAATTTACCGCTATTACCTTTGTTTTGGCTTCATTAATTTATTTGAAATTGCCTTAAAATGTTCCACAACACTGTAATGTCCCTTTCTTTGTTATGTATAAAATATCATCTGCAGATAGAGCCACCTTTTAATAACTGCCATACCAATTATATCCTTGATTTTCTGAGTCCCGTATTTTCTTTGCCAGTGGTTCTAAATATAATACAAACAACAAAGGGGAAAGTGGTCAACCTTGCCTGGTTCATTTACTCAAGCAGACGTTATCAGAGAGGACCCAACCCACTTTAATTCTCGCCTCCGGTCCCTGATCTATACTCCTAATCAGCCTTATAATTGTATCAGGGAAAGCACATGCTTCCATTGCCCTTCTCATGAAGTCCCAGTCTACTCTGTGAAATGCTTGGTTGCCTATATCTTTGTTCATTTCCATGATATTTATTTCTATGGCTTTGCATGTTAGACTAGTCAGACTAATAGCTCTGTAGTTTCCGGGGTCGATTGATGGTCCACCCTTGGTAAGTTTTTTGCTATGTAAATGATATTGTAGAGGATGTGGAGGCCTGGGTTTGTCCTTGATTTCCTGTGATGAGTTTCTAATAGTAGGCTAATTTTTATGCAGTAGTTACATTGATTGTGTAGAGGCTCACATGACCTTATATTTATTTATTTATTTATTTTATATTTACCAGGTATGTCCGACTGGGTCAGAGACCCAGCGGAGGCCCAGGGAGAAAGCTCTATTACAAAAACACATTACATACAGTACAAGAAGTCAATAACAAACCAAGAATATATAACTTTGGAAAATATAGGTAGTAAATAGTTTACACATAAACTATACAAACTGAGAGAGTATTATAAAGTGGGGAAAAAAAGAAAGCTAACAAATAAACTAGCATGAAATAGCTTTTGCCATAATAGAGAAATGACTGATCAGTAGATTAATATCATGGTTTTGGTGGTAAATATTTATGAGATACATGTATGGTATATGAACAAGAACATGGCTGACTGTTGATATGCTAGTGTTACTTCTGTACAGTGAGCTAATGCAATATTGTGGTGAAGTATAAGAAGGAGGGGATATGATAAAACTGTAGGAAGCTTGAGATTGGTAGAGGGAAAATGGAATTCTCTGCAAGAAAGGATAGTTTGGATTTAGAATTTAGTAAGGGAAGAGAGATTTTAGTTGTAAGAACAAGGAAGGACAGAATGATCAGCCTGGATTAGTGCAGGAGCAAAGCCAGTTTTTGGTTAGGTGTTCCTTGAGTAGTTTAAATTTGGATGTGTTGCTAGAATTTAGTATTGTCTGAGGCATGGAATTCCAGGACTCGATATTTGGTGGGAGAATAGAGAGTTACTGCAACAGTTATTAGATTGTTACTTTGAGTAATGGTTTGTTGGAGGTTCTTGGTGTCCTGCCATTTGAGTAGGGCTGCAGTAAGCTCTTGAGTGCTAGACAGTTGTCTGAATGGTGGAAGATGGAATGAATGAAAGTTAGTTGGTTGAGGGATGGGAGATTGGGTAGTTCAATCCAATTTAATTTACTGTGCAGTGATGTGATCTGTAAAGGAGGTTAGTAGCGAATCTTTTGATTTTGTTATAGTAGGATTCAAGTTTGTTTAAATCTGTTTTTCTGAGATTAGTGAATATTGGTGAGGCATACAGAACGGTAGAGAGTAGATGAGTCCTAGCTATGGAATGTCTAGTGACTTCAGGCATGGCTTGACTCTGTATGGTGAACCTAGATTATTGCGGACCTTTTTGATAGAGTGAGGTGTTTGTCAAATTTTAGGTTGCTGTCAGTTGTGACTTCCAAGAAGTTTGGTGTGCCTGGACAGATTAAATTTTAGTTTTATTGGCTGAGTAGATGAAGGAGAGAGAGTTACCAGGAACTTTATCATCAGTGAATAGGATAAGTTTGTTTTATTTGGATTGAGTATGAGTTGAGAGTCTGAGAGGTATTTTTCAATGTCTTGGAAAGATTGTTGGGTTGTCTGTAGGAGTTCTCATAGGGAGCGAGCTGAACATATGAGGAAGGAGTCATCTGCATATTGAACTATGGTTGCATTGGTGAATATGGTGAAGACCAATGGAACCAGAATTGAGCCTTGGGGTTCTCCTACTGAGACCAGTAATAGGATGGAGTGTTAATTTTGCAACTTAACTTGCCTTTTGGCTACTATCAGTTAAGTAGCTGAGAAACTAGAAGTGGGCTGGCTGGGTTAGGTTTAAGAAGCCAGCTCATTTAGTAGCTTTTGGTGGAATACTGCATCAAAGACCTTAAACATATCAAGAAAGATAGATGAAACAAGATGGTTGTCATTTCTAAGCTGGTTGTTTTGAGTTTGTAAAACTAACAAGGACAAAGGTTGTACTTTGTTTAGGTCTGAAGCCATGTTGAGATGCAGATAGGAGATTTTTGCTGAGTAGATAGTCTAGGAGTTGTCTATGTATGCATTTTTCAAGAATCTTGGTTATGGGAGGGAGGAGGGCAATAAGTCTGTATTTTGAGAAGTCAGTAGAGGAGCCGCCCTTTCTGAAGAGGGATGATATAAGACACTTTCCCGAGTTTGGAGTTGTACTGCTCAGCAATGGAACTGTTTATTAACAAAGATATAAGATAGGAAATGGCATCTGCTGCTAGCTTTAGAAATTCATTGGGGAGTTGGTCAGCTGCGAGGGACGAGGAGAATTAGTTTGGAAAAATGTTTTTTGATTTTATTAGTTTGAATTGGTTTGATTGAAAAGGAATTAAGGGATGTTCTTCATCTCACATTGCTGCAGTCCTTACATATGGGTAGTCCGCTGTCCTCGGTCGGCCCGAATACCAAAGTATTAGGCTGACGTCAGTCAAGGCGCTTTAAACTGACATCAGAACGTCAGGGTACAAAAGCGCATGACCGACGTCATATCCTCAGTCTTTTTTGCCGCATGGTCCGATGCAGAAGCAGCGTTGCAAGTGCCGTTCGGCGTTCTGAAATTTTTCGAGTTCGGAGTTTCAGACCGAATCCAAGTTGGCTAAGTACCCCGTTGGGGAATATTTTGGTTTTTTCTTGCCTCAGTGTATTACCGGATGTCAGAAAAAGTGAATAACTGTATTTCTTGTGGGAAACAGATACCGCATAGGGATTATCATTCTTTGTGCATTCCTTGTTTGGGGCCTGAGCACGACGTTGTTGGGTGTCGCTTTTGTGCTAGGTTCAATAAGCGCACTATTAAGCGAAGGTTAGATTGTGCTAGGCTGGTCTTCGGTAAGCGGTGCAATTATAATATGCCGTCGGACTCTCCGGCGCCCGCTTCTTCAAAGAAGCGCAAAGACAAAACAGTTAAACCCAGGCAAGATGAGTCGTCCGTTCCGGACGCCGGTTCTTTAGAGGCTTCAGTAGAACCGGTGGTTCAGACGGAGACTTCTCTGGAGTCTCAGGGGGAGACTTTGATTTTGCAGGATGTGGCCTCTCTAGAGGCAGGTCAGGCTGAAGGGGCTTCTCAGGTTACTGTACTCCCCTCCCTTCCTAGGGTGGTTAGGCCCTCTCCTTCTGTTTCCAAGGCTTCTCCCAGAGGCAGGCCAGGTTTAGCTTCTGTTGGTGTTACTCCTAGTTCAGCAGGGTCTGTGCCTAAGAAGCACATGCTTAAAATGGCAGAAGATTTGATTACTCTGATTAGAGGTTCTTTGCCCCCTCCTGATAAGAGGCCTAGGGTGGAGCCAGAGTTGGGAAGTTTTGAGCAGGCTTCGGATGTTTCAGAGTCTTCGGCTGAAGACTTGCAGGAGTACTCTCCTTATTCTGATTCTGATGCAGATGATTCCACTCCTTCTGCTTCTCCTCCAGAGGATTTTTCTTTTCAGAGACACTTCATTCTATGAGGGAACATTTTAAGTGGGAAGGTCAGGACTTCTCTGATTCTCGGAAAAGGCTTAGGGAATTTTGCTTTTACCCCAACATAGGCCCTTGGCTATACCCCCTGTTCTGGATGTTGTGGAAGATGTGTTTTCAGAGGCTTCACTTAATCCTGATTCTCTGCCTCCTGCGCCTGTTAAACCGGATAGGTATTACAGGGTGCCTGAGGCTCATAAATATCTTTATAAGAGTCCTAGGGCGGACCCAGAAACTATTAGTCAGGGACCTAAGGGTGTCAAGGCCTCTGTTGTAAAGAATCCGGTTCCTCTAGATAAAGAGGCCAGAGCTTTGGATAGATGGGGAAAGAAGGTCTATACATCTTCTACCTTAGCTATGAGGGCTTTGAATTGCCAGTTTCATATGTTGAAATATCAAAACTTTCTTCTTTCTCAATTGAAGTCTAAGGTGGATGCTCTGGCGGAAGGCATTGATTGTAAAGAATTACAAGATTTGGTGCATGTCTCTGAACAGGTGGGTAAGCATTCATTACAATGTGGTTTTGATGCTGTGCAGGCCTCGTCTAGGGTGGCTGCCACTGGTTCAGTTCTTCGCAGGCACGCCTGGCTGAAGGATCAGAATTTATCTGACCATGTTAAGACAAGGATTTTGGATGCTCCTTTGCAGTCTGATGTGTTGTTTGGTTCACCTGTGGAGTCAGTCTTGAAGAAAATGGAAGACAAGGCTAAGTCTATGCAGGCTGTTAAAGATCTTTTGCAAGTTCAGCCTCCGAAGTTTAGTAGGAATTGGCCTGCTAAGGGGTGGTCGTATCCTTCTTATGATTCTCAGTCTAGGGGTAGATCTAGACGTGGTAGGGGCAGAGCTCAGAGTTCTTTCAGACCTAGAACAGGGAGTTCACCTGCACAATCTTCGGGTGAGGGCAGGGGCCAGTCCTTTCGTAAACAGGCCCAATGACCTACTTTTTCAGCTGCCAGATTCTTCTTGCCTGGCAGCACCTTTGGGAGGAAGGTTGGCACTCTTCAAGGAAAATTGGATTTTGATTACCCAAGACAAATGGGTATTGGTTATCATACACCAAGGTTACAAGTTTTATTTCCATACCTTGCCTCCTTTCAAAGGCATGGCAGACGTTCCTCCTCAGCAAAGACTAGAGGCTCACAAACAAATTTCTCTACTACTTCAATTAGGGGCCATACAACCGGTCCCTCTGCCAGAAGTGGGCCTAGGATTTTATTCTCGCCTGTTTCTAGTACCAAAGAAAGGGAACACGTGGAGACCAATTTTGGATTTATCTATCCTCAACACATATCTGGACATTCCCAAGTTCAAAATGTTGACGTTACATCAGCTTTTACCTCTGCTGGGCAAAGATCACTGGATGGTGACTCTGGATCTCAAGGAGGCTTACCTTCATGTTCCTATCAGGCTCAGTTGCAGGAAGTATCTGCGTTTCGGGCTGGGACTTTTCATTATCAGTTCTCTGCATTGCCCTTTGGCTTATCTACTGCGCCCAGAGTGTTCACAAAGGTTCTGGCTCCAGTGGTAGCTTTCTTCAGGCTAAGAGGAATACAAATCTATCCTTATTTGGACGATTGCCTGATTCTGGCCCAAGGAAAGGACGAACTTCTTCATCATTTACAGTATGTGATGGCAGTGTTAAGATGCCTGAGGTATTCTGTGAACGAAATAAAGTCCAGTCTAGTACCCTCTCAGGACATGTGCTTTCTGGGTGTGAGACTGAATATAGCATCCCAGATGGCCTTTTTGACCCCGGACAAACAAAAGAATCTTTCTCTTTACTTCCACCAATTGTCTCGTCAGTCCAGGCTGACTGCAAGGACAGTCCTTCAAGCCTTGGGGTTCATGGCATCTTGTATTCTGGTACTTCCCAATGCCAAACTGCATATGAGGAAGCTACAATGGTATCTCAAAAATGTATGGACGCAGCACTGCCAAGATATGGACACTGTCATTCAGATAATACCTTGCATTCAAAAGGAATTTTTGTGGTGGGCTCAGGAATGTCACCTAAACAAGGGACTCTCTGTGACCCGACCAGAGGCGAGTCAGATTCTAACGACAGATGCCTCAGACAAAGCTTGGGGAGCTCATCTAAATGGAAAATGGGTACAAGACACGTGGCCTGCCAGACTTCAACATTTACATATCAACTTGAAGGAGATGTTAGCAGTCCAATTTGCATTGATAGCTTTCAAGGATTTACTTCTTCCAGGGCAGGTGTTGATTCAAACAGACAACACAACTGTCATGTGGTACATCAACAAGCAAGGGGGGACGCACTCATATCCTCTATGCAGACAAGCAATGATTTAGTGGGAGACTGCTCTCAGTTTACAGCTAAATCTTCAGGCAAGGTTTCTGCCAGGAGCACAGAACTCCTTAGCAGATGTGTTGAGCAGACAAATTATGGATCCCCATGAGTGGAAATTGGATCCTCATGTATTTCAGAAATTGACAGTGTTATGGGGAACTCCAGACATAGATCTGTTCGCTTCTCCACTAAATTACCAGCTGCCAAAGTTTTGCACAAAAAGATTTCATCCCACAGCTTGGAAAGTGGATGCTCTCTCATTCAATTGGAGCAATCTTCACGTGTATGCCTTTCCACCTCTGCCTCTCCTCCCAAAGGTACTCCTGAAGGTCAGACAGGACAAGCCAAACATGATTTTAATAGCTCTGGATTGGCCTCGACAGGACTGGTACCCATTACTGAGAAGTCTGGTACGGAAGCCTCCATGGCCGTTGCCTTCGATTCCTCACCTGCTGTCTCAGGAGAACAGTCATTTACTCAATGTCAAACTTCACTCTCTACATCTAACAGCCTGGCATATTCTGTTTTAAACCCTGGAGGGTCTCAGCTTCCACAACAAGTTTTGAATGTTATTTTGGAGGCCAGAAGGCCTAGTACGAGGAAAGTTTACGCAGATAAATGGAGGAGATTTTTATTTTGGAGTACAGCAAAGGACTTTGATGTTTCTAAACCTAATTTAAGTGTTGCTCTTCAATACCTTACTGAGTTATTGGACAAAGGTTTGTCCTTCTCCTCTATAAAGGTTCATGCTGCAGCAATTTCTGCTCACTATGACTGTGACCCACCATTATTTTCTCATCCTTTGTTTAAGCAATTCCTTAGAGGGGCAAAGAATATAAGACCCCACGTAGAGCTCCTACTCCTGCTTGGGATCTCAATTTTGTGTTGGAGAAACTCACTCTACAACCTTTTGAGCCTGCAGCAACTGCAGAGTTGAAATATTTATCATGGAAGACTGCTTTTTTGTTGGCCATTACCTCTGCGAGAAGGGTTTCTGAATTACAGGCCCTTATGGCGGTTGAGCCTTTCTTAATTTTCCACAAGGATAGTGTGTCTTTGCGTACTAACCCTTCTTTTATGCCTAAAGTGGTTTCTAGTGTGGCTTTAAACCAAACTATTCATTTGCCTACTTTTTATGCAAACCCCCAAAATAAAGGGGAGAGGATTTTGCACACTTTGGATATACACAGACAGTTGCAATATTATTTGAGCAGAACTAAAGGGTTCAGGCAGTCTCAGCAGTTGTTTGTTTCTTTTGCTTTGGGTTCTCAGGGCAAAAGTTTTCAAAACAAACTATTTCTAAGTGGATTGGTTTTTGTATTACTTTCTGTTATTCCCATCATGGTAAGGAGATTCCAGCTGGGATTAGGCCTCATTCCACTAGGGCTACTGCCACTTCTACAGCTTTTTAAGGGGTGGCTACTAAAGATATTTTGGAAGCAGCTACTTGGAGTTCAGTGCATACTTTCTCTAAGCATTACCACCTTCCACTTTACTCTAAATCTAGGGCTGGATTTGCCACTGCAATTTTACAGGGCATTTTGGCAGCCCCTAATGCTTTTTAGTTTGGCCATCCTCCCTTACCTCTGCTTTGGGATTCTACCCATATGTAAGGACTGCAGCAATGTGAGATGAAGAACATAGTACAGTTTTGTACCTACCATAAATGTAGATATTCGAAGATCCACATTGCTGCAGTCCAATTTTCCCTCCCTCCTTCCCCTCTGTAGTTAGAGGTGGTGGTGTGGTTTGGGTTGTACATATTGTAAATATGGTTAGTGCAGGGGTGGTTGGTTATTTTTTGCTGTTTTTTGGCTTTAGCCTTTCTTGTTAGGGCCTTCTGACATCTGGGGCAAGAAAAGACTGAGGATATGACGTCGGTCATGCGCTTTTGTACCCTGACGTTCTGATGTCAGTTTAAAGTGCCTTGACTGACGTCAGCCTAATACTTTGGTATTCGGGCCGACCGAGGACAGCGGACTACCCATATGTAAGGACTGCAGCAATGTGGATCTTCGAACATCTACATTTATGGTAGGTACAAAACTGTACTTTCTGTCTAACTCATTAGGGGGGGGGGGGTTGCTGTGTTTTTTTATTAGGGAGAGTATAGAGTTGATAGTGTGAATGAAATTGTGAAGCGGTGCTGTCTGTGGAATTTGTTGTGATCTCTTCAGGCTTTAGTAGTTATTTGATGGTTCTCCAAATTTTCTGGGGATTGTTTTGGTGGGTTTTTTTTACGTTGTTCTATAGTATCGCTTTTTGTCATGCCTGATTTTGTTTTTTTTTGCTTTTTTTTTTGTTAGCAAGTTTGCGTAATTGACGGTAAGTAAGAAAGGAGTCTTGATTTTTGGTCTTGTGGTATAGGGGCCAGGCTGTGTCTCTGTTGAGGAGCTGTTTGGTGTCATTGGTAAGCCATGGTATGTGCTTGGAGTTAGAATGGGTCTTTCTAAAGGGCGCTAGGTTGTTTAGGATATTGAGGAATTTGTCATTGAAATATTAAACAGCTGAGTCAAGGTGTAGATATTTTAAAGGGGACCAGTCACATTGTTACAGGAGGGATTTGAAGACTTTAGGAGAAAAACGTCTTTTGTTGTGGACAAGTTTGTAAATGATATTTTTAGTAGGGCAAATGTGCCTTGGAAGATAAGTGGGTAGGTGATCACTTAGACTGTCAGGGATACAGCCGGATTGGTGGCAGAGAGAGGGTTTATTTGTAAGCGTCCAGTCTAGGATTGATTATTTTTTGCTGTGTTTGTCAAATCTGGTAGAGGATTATATAATTTGACAGAAACCATGGAGATGAATAAAATAGGAGGGATTTTTCAAGGAGCAGGTTTACAACTCCATTTTGAAATCCCTCATTATTATTGTTTCTTGACTAAAAGTTGAGGCACACCAGCAAAGACGGTCTTCAATAATGTCTGTGTTTTTACCTGGGGGTGTATACTATTATAATGATGTGTTTGTTGGAGTTTAGTTGAAGGTGGGTGCTTAGAATTTCAAAATTCAAGAGGTCTGGAGGGGTCGATTTCAATTCTTTCTGGTTTGATAGTATTTTTATATTTTATAACTATGCCGCCACCTCATTTGAGTCCTGTTGTGTCTATAGATCTTATAACCATGGGTTAAAATTTCACTATCCAGTATGTGAGGTTTTAGCCATTTTCTTTTAGGATTGCTAACTCGAGAGACAGATTTAGCAATACATTCTACTATAGAGACACCCCACCCTCAAGTCAGTTTACAGGTCAGTTTGTAACTTAGTGCAATCACTCTATAGCCAGAACAAAGCAATTAACAGAGATGCAAGTGAAACAGGTTACTGTCATTTCTTGGGACTAAATAACCAGCTAATGCAGTATATTCTGCTGGTCATGCAAAAGGAAAGAGTGGCTTACTTAGTAAGGAGTCCTACTGTTTCACAGAGCTGGCATATATTTACCTGATTAAAGTTAATACATGGCAAGGTTCTTCATGGTAACTATGCTTACATGAAACAGCAACAGTATCAGTAAACTTTTATATGTAGATGTAGTGACCTCAGGTTATGAAACGATGACAAAGTCTCAGTAAACTTGTACATAGAAGAAAAAAATCAACTCTAGTAAGCTGTAATGTTATATTGAGGCAATAGAGTTATTATTTATTATACAAAAAAGAGATGGTGGAATGACTGCAATAAGTCATAGCAAGAGAATACAGGGGAAATATGAGAGTAAAGTGATGGTAAAAAAAGTGTATACTTGTAAGCTCAAAGTAGTTGTATCAGAAAGTATACTGATAGAGAACCACAGTAATGTTGTGTGAATATACAGCTATATTGAGCAAATTATCAGAACATGGCACTACACTGATAGGCACAATATAGCACCATCACTTAGAATAATTAATGGGATTAATCAGTATCTCAAAAATAGTATTGCATTTATCTGTAAATATAAACAAAGAGGTGCAAGTAAAACAGGATGTAATGTTGTCAATCTCGTCTTTATCCTCACTTGTGGGTCGGATCTGATGTGTCGGATCCATCTCGGCCAGTATTCCAGCTCGAGGCTTTCGGCAAAGCTCATGGACTACGTTTTTACCCATGATCCCTTCCCCTGATTACCTCAGATCTCGTTTGCCGTGCAGCAAAGAGGTCATAGCTCTGAGCTAAGTACAAATATTTTGATAGCTGTTTTCTTACTTATTTTTTTATATTTCTCTTATATATTTTTCTTTTTACATTTATCTCCCTTTTAGTGCTTCCTTGTCATCATACGTCCGTTTAAGTTAGAGGGCACTTTAGGAACATCAGTTAAAGTTAGAGGACATTCCTCTTTGTTACTAAAACTTTAACGCTCTAAACCTTATTCTCTGTGAGAGAGTACCTTAAGTCTGTTTTAAGTTAGAGGACTTAAATTGCCTTGAGTGAGAATGATTGTGCATCTTTCTGTGTTCCTTATTTCCTTGCTAATTTCTCAAAAAGACAGCAAGCCTTGAGGCTTTAAAAAGTGTGAGAAGTGCAGTAAAAAAAATGCCCCTTAGCGACTCGCACACTTTGTGCGTATATTGCTTAGGGGCTATACACTTAAGAGTCTTGTTCCATCTGCCATAATTTTAACCACCAGGCTTTGATGAAAAGTAAGAACAAATTAATATTGAAAGGCCTTTTGAAAACAACTTTCTGTGAGGCTATATCTACAGAAAAGTCAGACAGACCACCAAAGAGGCCTTCATGGGAGCCAAGATCCTCGTCCAAGCCGAAGCAGAAAGCTCTGAAATTGTTGGATCCGAAGGTTCCATTCGAACCGGCATCCACTCCTGGCTGTGGTATTTCCTTGGAGCAGGAATCTCCACGGGCACCGACAACATCCTTGGCACAGAGACACCGGAGTTAATCTCCTTCAGTGGAAAAGATTTCTTCTAGGCTCCCTCCTCCAATTTTGCCTTCCCTGTCCACTAGGTTCACCAGGAGTCTGTCAGATGAAGACATGGATAGGGCCATGGAGAAACTTTTAAAGACAACTGCCTTGGCCAGAATTCTTGTGGATCCAAGCCCAAAGGAATTGCTTCAGACAAAAATTTCCATACAAAAGGTGTAGGGGTTGATGCCATGGTTGTGGCAGCAGCCACCAGAAAGGAACTCTCTGAAACAAGTACCTTTATCCATCCTCCTAATAAAGATTCCAGGACTATGGATAGATATGGGAAGCATGTCTTCACATCAGCAACCTTTGACTTATGGTCCCTGAGTTACCTAACTCAATTGACAAGACTTCAGAGGGACCTGATGAAAGTTATCAGACTCCCTTCAAGGAGCTGTAGCTGACGCAGCAGCAGAGAAGTCGATGCTCAGCTTGCTACCTTAAACTCCATCAACTCTTCCATGATGCTGGTTTCTTACACAGCAGATGGAACGAGTAGGGCAGCAGGCTCAGGTGTCTCTCTCCAGAGACAGGCTTGGATGCGCCTTTGCAGTTTCGCAGAGCCCTTCAAGTCTTCCTTCATTAATACCCCCTTTGATGGCTCATCCCTTTTTGGGCCAAAAGTGAAGGAAACATTCTCCAGGTGTGAACAAGAAGGTAGGACCTTGTCTGCCATTGGAGTACATTTCTCCACTCCTACCAGACCCTTTCCCAAAGGCCAAAAAGGTAGTGGCAAAATGTGGTTCAGAAAATCACAGAGGTCTTATCAGGACACACAAGGTGAAAGTACCCCTAGGGGTAGAGGAGGGAACAACAACAGGAGACGTTGCTTTCATGGCAGAGGGGTCTGCAAAACCAAGGCTCCAGGGAAACTTTCTTTGGGAGACCTTTCCAACTCTCCTGAAGGAGTGCCTAATTGCTCCCCCTCTGGAGGCAGTCGGGATGATTATCCCTGCACCAAGAAACCTGGCAAAAGATAATAAACAACAAATGGGTGCAGGACATAATATTCAGAGGATATATCATCTCTTTCTCCCAGAAACAAAGTTGTTCCAGATGTTCCACCCGGTCAAAAGGAACAAGCAACTATAGAAATTCAAATGTTGCTAAACAAAAGAGTTCTTCAAGAAGTCCCTGCAGACCAGAAAGGATCCAGAACCTACTCAAGATTCTTTTTAGTTCCAAAGAAAACAGGGGGCTGGAGACCCATTCTGGATCTCAGCAACCTAAACAAATCAGTAAAGAAGACAAGGTTCCAGATGGTAACGCTGCAGTCAGTACTTCCCTTCCTGGGAAAAGACAACTGGATCTGCTCTATAAACCTCAAAGACGCATGCTACCATATCAGAATGGACAGACAGTCTAGGAGGTTTTTGCGCTTCCGGCTGGGAGCCAGTCAGTTCCAGTTCCGAACACTGCGTTTGGTCTCACTACAGCCCCCAGAGTGTTCACGAAATGTATGGCAGTTGTGGCAGCTCATCTGAGATGCAAAGGAATCCGTGTATTCCCATACTTGGATGACTGGCTCATATCTGCCCCAACCAGGCATCACTTAATCCAGTCGAGAGATCATGTTCTTCAACTCTGCTCCTCTCTGGGCATTACCATAAATTACAATAAATCTGTGCTACAACCATCACAGTCCTTAAGATTCATAGGAGCAGAAATAGATACTACCACTCGGATT
>NC_056731.1:801076659-801091659 GCF_019279795.1 Protopterus annectens | reverse complement strand
TTGGACCCAAGGTAGAGGAAACTCTATCCAGGTGTGAAAAAGATGGAAAGACTTTTTCTGCTGTGGGCATGCATTTTTCCACTCCCCAACAATCCTACACCAAGAATCTAAGGAGTGATAAAATGTGGTTCAAGAAATCCCAGAAGCCTTTCCAGGACACGCGTGGTCCATACTCTCCTCAGGGAAGAGGGAGGAGTTGTAATGGAAGACGCCATCCCAGATGCTGGGGTGGTCTGCAGAATCAGGGTTCTAGGGAGTGCTTCTCTGGTCAACCCTACCAGTGCTCCTGAAAGGGGGGCCCGGTTGCTTACCTCTGTAGGCAGTTAGGGGAAGATTCTCCTTGCACCCGAACACCTGGTGACACACAACCACCGATGCTTGGGTGCTAAGGATCATTTCCAGAGGTTATTAAATTCCCTTTAATCTTTACCTGAAAACCCCAGCAAGACTACCTGATCCACCCAGTCAGAGAGATCAAGCAGAAAAGCTGCTACGAAAGAGTCATCCAAGAAGTCACACCAGACTAATTAGGATCCAGATTTTACTCAAGATTCTTTTTAGTGAAAAAAAACTGGGGAGTGGAGACCAGTTTTGGATCTCGGTATTCTGAACAAATTTCTCCAGCAGTTAAAATTCTGGATGATCACAATTCAGCAAAGTTTTCTCTTCTTAGTGGAAGATGATTGGATGTGCTCTGTTGACTTTCAAGATGCGTATCACTGCATAAAGGTGGACAAATGCTTCAGAAAATTTCTCAGCTTCCAGCTAGGCACAAGTCATTTCCAATTCAGACTGCTGCCCTTTTATCTCTCCACAGCCCCCAGGGTGTTCACCAAATGCATGGCAGCAGTCAGCACACGTGAGGCTGCATGGATTCCGAGCATTTCCTTACCTAGACTACTGGCTTCTCACTGTTTCCACCAGGCACTACTACTACAAACTTCATTCTGGAATTATCCCAACAATTGGGCATCACGGTCAGTGATGCGAAATCTCAACTAACCCCTTCTCAGGACATGGAATTCATCGGAGCTCACCTCATGACTGTATCTTGTGTGGCATCACTTCCCTAACACGGTTTGCAGAAAATACAGTCGCATGTTCATCCTCTCCTTTGCTCAAACAAAATACCAGCTCAGCAGATTCCACAGGCATTGGGCTCCATGGCAGTAGCTAATACGTTAGTTTCATTGGCAAGATTTCACATGGGGCTTCTTCAGTGATTACTTGCAAACCAATGGTCTATTCTAACCCACCCCATGAATCATTTAGTTTTCATGTCCAGCAGATGCAAGAACGACCTATCCTGGTGGATGCAGTCCGAGAAGATTCTTCCGGGCCATCCCTTTGCTCCCCCACAGCCCAAGGCTGTAGTGGCCACTGATGCTTCCCATATGGGGTGGGGGAGACAAGACAGTTCAAGGCACTTCATCCCCCTCCAAGGCCAATCTGCATGTCAGTGTCCTAGGGCTGAGGGCAGTGCTTTTGGCGTTGAAAGCTTTTCACTCTCTTACCTCAAGGGACTATAGCTATTCAGTCAGACAACATGTCAGTAGTCTAGAACAGCAACAAACAAGAGGGGAATGAAGTCCTACCCACTGTGTCAAGAAGCCCTCCATGTGTGGCAGTGGGCCATAAGTTCCATCCCATTTCTTTTAGCAATGCACATCCCAGGAAGTTCAAACGTGATAGCGAACAAACTGAGCAGATGCATCCTCATGCCTCACGAGTGGTCTCTGAACTCCAGGGTAGCGAAGAAGAACTTTCTTCATTGGGGCCAGCCTTGCTGTGACCTGTTAGCCCCTGAACAACTAGTGCAGAACCTACTTTGCCCTAATTCCCGCTCAGGGGGAGTCTCCCAGAGACGCTCTTCTCCATGATTGGCCATGATTCTCCTTTATGCTTTCCATCCCTTCTCTCTGGTCCCTCTTTTTCTCAAGAAAGCAGCTCAGTTCATAGGTGTGTACTAGGCTAATGGCCCTGGAGCCTTTACAAGCCTAGCCCATAGAAATGCCCTGGCATCGTGCCACCTGACGTAAGTTCCCAGTGCCTCTATCAATGAGCCACTGGAGTGATCCCCAGGGTGAACCTTCTATTTCCCATCCACTCATCAAGATTTCTCTTGAAGAGGGTTGAGAAGCAAAGTGATCCTTATTGCTCCTTACTAGCCTCGACAGATATGGTTTCCCTTCCTCTGGCCTCACCTCCTTCACCACCTATGGATTCTGAACCTGTGTCTAAGGTTACTCTGTCCAGATGGTTAAGGGATTGCATGTCTTTCATTTACATGAAACAAAAGCTAAGACTCCCCATGCCAGTGAAGGCACATTCTTCCTGATCTATGGCGACTTCAGCTGTTTTTCATTCTGAAGCTTCAATGTTAGAAATTTGCGCAGCTGCAACTTGAGTTACACTACATACTTTTATTACTCATTACAAGTTGGATGTGGTCTTCAGGAGGAGAGCCTCTTTTGGTTCTGTGGTTCTCAGAACAATCTTACACAGGGCCATCCAGGATCTAAGGTAGCTGGGGGTCTCGGTCCCACAAGTCAAGAATTTATGAAGATTGACAACATCAGATAAAGAAGTTGTCATACTATAATGTCCCATCTGTGTTATCAGTCTTCATCTACTCTGGGGTCCCTCCCACTTGCCCTCTTCTTTAGACTTCTGGTGGAGCGACATTCTGTCTTGTGTTCTTATTGTTAGGGATGCCTTGGACAAGGTTTCTAACATGTATTAGAGTCTCTTCTTTATCTGACTGCAAACTCGATCTGAAGTAATGTGGAGAGGGGCATTATGGGTAGACTTGCAGCTGGAGAGATTTTTTGGCTGAAGCTAGGATTCTTAATCTGTAACTATGTCTGTAATATTTTAATTTGTGAAGTTTTTCTACCCGGGCCTCTGCTGAAAATGGACCTGCGTCCAGTCAGACATTCCCGGTCAACAAATGTAAATAAATGAATAAAATGAAGATCGACGACACAGATGGAATGTTATAGTAAGACACAACTTTTTTGTGTCTGATTCATTAAGGGTTATGTCAGAAAGGCAGAATACAGAAGCAAACATTTGAGAGCAGCTGAAAGGAGAAGAATATTTCTTATGCATCTCAATTTGATTTTGGTTTTGCTTTTGCACTTTATGCTTGTAAATGTTTTGATTGGGTAAGATACAAATTTCTATTTAAGAGTTTTAGAAAAAAAAAAACAATTTCCAGAAAAAAATATTTATAATACTAAACTGCTATATTTTAATCTGTATGCAGTTATGTCTATAAATAGATTGGATTCTCATCACATATAAATTAAAATTTGGTACATGGCAGGGCATCTGTTTATCCCAACATGTTAATGTTTATTTTTGAAGCTTTTTTCATATATGTTTTAAATAAAACATTTCCCCAAAATGTGTGATATCACAGTACGTATCACTACCTTTACTAATGATAATTGTTTATTCTCTCATCTTACTGCAGATATGCCTCTTATGTTGAATTGTTTGAGAGGTTTGTCCAGCTTTTGAATTGTAAATTGACTTTGGATAAATCTTATTTTCAGTTAGTGATAGATATAGCTCTTAATTCCATAGATCTTCATGTTATGCAAAATGCTGCACTGCTTAAAATCTAAAATCAGGCTTCTTAATATATATGAGCTAATTTTCCTCAAAATAATAAAAAAAAAACCCAGCTTCAGTACAGTGATGTACATAATGAAATTCTAGAAAACATTCAAAGCTGTTTTTCAAAGTTTCTTCTGTTAAAATGAATATTTTCTTAGGTTATTTATGTACTCCACAATGCACTTCTGTCCTAATTATTTTTCAAGAATAATAAAAAAAAAGGACACGAATAGTCAGGAATAGCGCACATGAAATGTGCATGCTAGAACAGTTACCTGTTCATGTTGTCTAATAGCAGGAGTATATAAACACCACATAAATTATGATCAGGATAAAATACTTGGGAAGCTATTTGTGTGAAATGTTTAGATATTTAGAATTGCTGACTATTAATATCCAGACTCTTCACTGATTTACAATTCGGACTTAACAGTTTATGTAAATTCACTTAATTTTACTCATGTAGATCTTATGGTATTTTGGTGTTTGTTGAGATTGTTATATGTTGATGATGGTCTTTTTTTTTTATCAACCTTGTGTTTGTAGTGTTCCTCTTTTTTACATATATTAAATCATACTTTGTTGTATTTATTAGAAAATGTGTGAATTTTATTTTTTGTGAATATTTAAAGACCTCATCAGAAATGTTAGGATAGTCTTTCTTTAGAATATCTCCCAATGGTCATTATAACTCTTGTCAGTGATTTCAAAACTGTTACTGTTTGGCACAAGCAAGCAAGTGTAAGAGTTAGGCTAATCTACACAAACAATACTAGATGCCATAATTCATCTATTTTGGAAGCATGTTTGCAGTTTGTAATGTTTTACAGGTTCATAGGTGTGTACTAGGCTAATGATGAGATGACGACTGGGGCCTTTTTAAGTCTAACCATGCTTCCGAAATTTTTGACAAGTTCTGTTGCCCTTGGTAGTGTAAGCAGGGGCTGGGATATGAACCATTTACTGGTTGCCTGTGTCCATTAGAAGCATACAGTGGATATAACAAGTGTACACATCCCTCTTAAAATGTCAGGTTTTTGTGATATAAAAAAAAATGAGACCACAATAATTCATTTCAAAACTTTTCCCCCCTTTAATGTGACCTATAAACTGTACAGTACAATTGAAAAGCAAGTAAATCTGTTAGGGGAAAAAATATAAAAAATAAAAAAATGTACAATAAGCTGGTTGCATAAGTGTGCACACCCCTAAACTAATACTTTGTTGAAGCGCCTTTGATTTAACTACAGCATTCAGTCTTCTTGGGAAGGAGTCTATCAGCATGACACAACTTGACTTGGCAATATTTGCCTACTCCTCCTTGCAAAAGCACTCCAAATCTGTCAGATTGCGAGGGCATCTCTTGTGCACTGCCCTCTTCAGGTCACCCCACATATTTTCTTTTGGATTTAGGTCTGGGCTCTGACTGGCCCATTCCAAAACTTTAATTTTCTTCTGGTGAAGCCATTCTTTTGTTGATTTGGATATATACTTGGGATCATTGTCGTGCTGAAAGGTGAAATTCTTCTTCATCTTCAACTTTCTATCAGACACCTGAAGGTTTTGGGCCAAAAGTGACTGGTATTTAGAACTGTTCATAATTCCCTCCACCTTCACTAAAGCCCCAGTTCCAGCTAAAGAAAAGCAACCCCAAAGCATTATACTGCCACCACCATGCTTCACTGTGGGGATGGTGTTCTTTTGGTGATGCAAAGTGTTGTTTTTGCGCCACATGTACCTTTTGGAATTGTGGCCGAAAAGTTCAACCTTGGTCTCATCAGACCATAACACATTTTCCCGTATGCGTTTTGGGAGACTTGATGTATTGTTTTGCAAATTTTATCCAGGTGTGTAATAAAAAGGCTTCCATTTTGCAACCTTACCCCATAGTCCAGACATATGGAGAATTTGGGAGATTGTTGTCAAATGTAGTACACAACCAGTACTGGCCAGAAATTCCTGCAGCTCCTTCAGTGTTGCTGTAGATCTCTTGGCAGCCTCCCTGACCAGTTTTCGTCTTGTCTTTTCATCAGTTTTGTAGGGACGTCCACTTCTTTGCATCATCATTGTTGCCCTATATTTTCTCCACTTTTTGATAACTGTCTTCACTGTGCTCCATGGCATAACCAATGCTGTGGAAATTTTTTTGTACTCTTCTCCTGACTGATACCTTTCAACAATGAGATCCCTTTGTAAGTTCTCCGCAAACCATGGCTTTTGCTGTAACAGGCAACTGAGTAAATGTCAGGAAAATCCTACTAGGATGGCTGAACTTTATTTGGGTTTAATCAGAGTCTCTTTAGTTGATGGCAGGTGTGTACCCAAAAAGACTGAATGCTGTAATTAAATCAAAAGGTGCTTCAACAAAGTATTAGTTTAAGGGTGTGCACGCTTATGCAACCAGCTTATTGTACACTTTTTATATTTTTTCCCCTAACAGATTTGTTTGTTTTTCAATTGAATTGTACAGGTTATAGGTCACATTAAAGGTGGGAAAGGTTTTGAAATGATTTATTGTCATTTCATTTTTTTATATCACAAAAAGCCTGGCATTTTAACAGGGGTGTGAAGACTTTTTTACATCCACTCTATATGCCAAAACCGAGAAGTGTTTCCAGATGTGAAGTTCTTCAGTCTCGCCTTTCATTCTTCACTGATTGGTTCAGAGCCGATCCTCTGCTCCGACACGGCCGACTAGCAATCTCAAAGTTCTCCAGTAGCTCAAGACCCCACCCCTTATCCCACAATGTACTGCTGGAATTACCCCAGATCTAGTTTGCTGTGGCACGGATCTCTTCCAGCTTTGCTCGAGACTTTATTGGGAGTTTTTCAACTTTCAGCAAGTTATATATTTAAAATTTTTGTATATCCTTGATCTATATTTAATAGCAGATATTATTAGCTAGTAGATAGTTTTTCTGTGTTCGTACCCCTTTCCTCAGTATAATCTATCTTTGCCTTCAGCCGTTTGGCCTTAGGATCCCTTCTTTAGTTATTAGTCAGTGTTCCCTGCTGGGACTATTGTTTTTGGATTACTTAATCCTGTTTATATTTGCATAGTTGCAGTTGCCCCTTTTGGGCTGTGTGTGTGTTTGTGTGAGTTAGTTAAATTAGCTCATAGTTTAATAGTGTGTTTCAATTGTGTAAATGTCTGAAGAAAAAGACAAACATCCAAAGTCTGGGTTTAAAAACTGCCCAGGCTGCGGACAGAAAATGTCAGTCACGGATGCCCATGTGCAGTGTGTTTACAGTTTGGGTGAGGTGCACCTGCAAGAGTCTTGCAGTATCTGTCACTCCTTTTCCACCAGAGTGCTAGCAGAAAGGAAGAGGAAATTGATTGAGAGGGTTATCATCAAACGTCCTTTTTCTGAGGCATTGTCTGACCATGATGGAGCCAGTAAATCATCTAAATCTTCCTCTGATTCTAGGTCCAAAAAAGGAAAAAGGTCAGAAAGTGTGGTGACTTAGGCTCCACTGCCTTCAGAGCCGTCTGTTCTTTTCAGAGCCGGGACACTGCTCTGGAACCGGTTGCCGAAAAACCTCCATCCATATTGCTCCAGTCAGCTCCATCTGTTCACTCTTCCAGGTCCTCTGTCAGCCTATCTGATCTGGATATGGACCGGCTGGTTCAGAAGCTCTTAAAGGCACCAGGCCTAGTTAAATTGATGTCTGCTCAGACCCAACCGTCAAAGCCGAAGACCACTACTCTTGAATTGTCTGCTCCTTCTCCGAGCCATACCGGACCTTCGGAGCCGGAGGAGGCCGACCTGATGATTGTGGATCACTTGGAGCCGACACCTGCTCTAGTGTCGTCGGCTCCATTCATCTGCTTGGATGTTCTCGGCGCCGACTGGGGACTCTAGGAGCCAACCATCTCTGGTCTGGTCTGGGGAGGATAGCCGAACCAACTTGTCGGTGCAGACTCTTCCTCTCGGGGCCTCGGCTCAGATGTGGGAAGAGATCGCGGCTCCGTCAGAGCCATCGACTCCTTCTCATAGGAGCCGAGGTGCATTTGAAGCCATGAGGCGGGTATTGTCTCCTAAGACTTCCTCATCTCAAGGTCTGGCCTCTTCTTCCCCTAAAGTGCCTGTCTCAGTTTCTGTCTCCTCTGGTCATCCCAAGTGTAGAGACCCTGAGCCTCAGGTAGCCCCACAGGACGCTCCCTGCTCTTCTGAGACCTCTCCAGAAGTTCCCTCTGAAGAGGTTCCCAGGAAGAGATTATGCAAGAGGAGGCATTTGGACTGCCCCCCCCCCCCAGGAGTCTCTCACATCAGACACCGACCTGGATGAATCAGAAGGGTCCCCTAGATCCCCCTCTGAGGACATCTCCTTTGTGGAGATTCTTGAAATTCTTACGCAGAGTGGTGATTGGCAGTCCAAGAGCCGTACTGAGAATGTGTCAGTTCTCCTGAAGGCATTCGGGTGTCGACCTTCCACCTCTTGGGCATCTCCGCCCTATGATGAGCTTATGGATCTGGTCTTTCGTAGGGCGTGGGAGACTCCAGAATCTATGGAACCTGTTCCTAGGAGGCCTAATAAGTTTATTTCAGCCCCTGTGGATAAGTCCTTTTTGACCAAGGGAATCCCTGTTGATGCCATGGTTGTGGCAGCAGCCACCAAAAAGGAAATGTCTGAGACTTCCTCATCTATCCATCCTCCTAACAGAGAATCTAGGATCATGGATAGATATGGGAAACACATGTTCAGTTCAGCGACTTTCTCATTCAGATCACTGAATTACTTGACTCATTTTACCAAACTGCAGAGAGATCTCCTTAAGGAGTTGGGAGATGCTCTTCAGGGTGCTGTAGCTGCTAGTGTATCCGAAAGGATTGCCACTCAGCTCTCTACCCTCAGTTCGATAGTCAACTCGTCCATGCGTCTCATATCATACGCAGTGATGGTTCGAGTAGAGCTTCAGGTACAGGACTCGCTCTTCGTAGGCATGCCTGGATGCAACTCTGTTCCTTTGCGGAACCCTTCAAGTCTTCCTTTACTAATACCCCATTTGACAGCTCATCTTTGTTTGGGCCAAAGGTGAAGGAGACTTTGACCAGGTGTGAGCAAGAAGGAAAGACTCTGTCTGCCGTTGGAATCCGTTTTTCCACCTCTCCTCGTCCGTTTCCCAAAGGTCAGAGGGGAGGAAAGATGTGGTTCCGGAAAGCCCAAGGAGCCTTTCAAGACGCACGTGGAGAGCCCCCCTCCAGAGGCAGAGGAAGGGGTTTCAATGGAAGACGCCGCCCTCATGGCAGAGGGGGTCCGCAACACCAGGGTGACAGAGATCACTTCTCTGGTCAATCCTACCAGTGCTGCTGAAGGGAGGCCCGGCTGTCCTACTCTGGAGGCAGTCGGGGGTCGCTTATCATTGTACCCAAAAGCCTGGCTAAATATAACAAATGACAGTTGGGTACAAAGTATCATTTCCAGAGGGTATTTCATACCGTTCTCCACCTAGCCTCTTCCTGTCAAAAAAAATCCCAGATGTTCCACCCAATCACATGAGACAAGCAGCAATAGAGGTACACCTATTGCTAGAAAAAAGTCATCCAGCAAGTCCAAGCAGACCAGACAGGATTCGGAACTTACTCAAGGTTCTTTTTGGTTCCAAAGAAAACGGGGGACTGGAGACTCATTTTGGATCTCAGCAGACTCCACCAATTTGTGAGAAAAGAGAAGTTCCGAATGGTAACGTTACAGTCCATACTCCCGTTCCTGGGGAAGGACAATTGGATGTGCTTGATCAATCTCAAGGATGCATACTACCACATAAAAGATGGCCAGACCACCCAGAGATCACCTGCGTTTCCGGCTGGGAGCCAATCATTATCAATTCCGAGCTCTGCCCTTTGGTCTCACTACAGCCCCCAGAGTATTCACCAAGTGCATGGCAGTAGTCACGGCTCACCTGAGGCGTCTAGGATTCCAGGTGTTTCCGTATCTAGACGATTGGCTCCTTACCCTCCAACACCAGGCATCAACTTCTTCAAGCGAGAGGGGCTACTCTGACACTCTGCGATCGGCTAGGCATTACAGTCAACTTCGAAAAGTCTGTATTGTTGCCATCGCAGCATATCGTTTTTATAGGGACAGAACTAGACACGTCAACCACCACTCTTGGCCTTCCACCAGAAAGAATTTCTATCCTTCACCAACACATCATGTCCCTGATATCAAAGAACAGAGCACCAGCTGCAGAGGTATTGAAAGTTCTAGGATTGATGGCGGCAGCTATTTTAGCAATCCCGTTAGCAAGGATGCATATGAGAATCCTTCAATGGCTTCTATTCACGCAATGGTCTTACCAAGAACTTCCAATGAGTCGCATGATCCTGATAACGAATTCCTGCAAGAAGGTGCAAAGAACCTTCAGTGGTGGTTGATGTCTCCATGTCACAATAGGACGTCCTTTCATGCTCCCCCCTCCAGTTGCCACTGTGACCACGGACGCTTCCCTGATAGGGTGGGGGTGGGGGGGGTTTCAAGGAAAGACTGCCCAAGGCACATGGACAGATCAAGAATCACATCTGCATATCAATGTCCTGGAGATGAGAGCAGTACTTCTAGCGTTGCAATACTTTCAGGACTCTCTTCCTCTAGGGACAGTTGCAATACAGACGGACACCATGTCAGTGGTCTGGTATCTGAACAAGGAATTGAAGAAAATAAACGCCAGGAACCAAAATGCAAAGAACAAGGCAGGAAACCACTGGATAAACACTTTATATAAGTAAAGCTTTCGGATACAATCCTTTCTCAATACAAAACAATGCATAGAACCAGCTCTTTATATATAGGTCCAAATATATCACATGACATGCAGCCAAAATCACATCATATGTCATCCAAATCACAAAAACATTTTAAAGAAACATTTAAAAAAAACTTTTAAAAACTTAATACAAAAACTTGAAATACTTTAATAAAACTTTAAAAATATATATATTTAGATAAAACTTGAGGCTAAGAGATTAGCTCTACTTAATTTAACTAAAATAGGTTTGAGACTGACTTGGCTATTCAAGCCTGGTTTTGAATCACTCATAAGTCTCAAGATCCATTCATATTCTTTAATTTCTAAGTGATTATTTACGTCCCTCCCTAGGTGTAGGTGTAACGTGGTCAATAATTCTAAACCTAAAAAATGCAGCTGACCAAATTCCTCTATATGTTTGAATAGTGCATTCCTGTCATAGCATCTCCTAATTTCTGACTTATGTTCAGTCATCCTGTCCTTAAGCCTGCGGGTAGTTTGCCTACATAGAAAGCATTACATGCCTGGCAGGTAGCCAAGTAAACCACATGGGTAGTAATACATGTACCTGCTACTCTAAAACTAAATGTCCTACCATTGATAGGATGCACAAACGTATCATTTTCTGTACTACAAATGTCATCACAACAAGAACAGTTGTGACATTTGTGAGTACCATATTTCACTATAGTAGATACAGGTTTAGTCCTCTCAAAGTCCTTGTAGCATAGTGAACTCTTAAGGGTCCTCATATTCTTATAAGAGAAATTGGGTTTAGGTCCCAATAAACTTCTTAGTTCATCTGATGCCATCAAGATGACCCAATTATCAGATATAATTTTTCTAACAACGGGTGTCCTTAAATTATATGTAGTTACATATCTAATAGGTGCTACAGATGTTTGTTTGCACCTAGAGTCAATACTAACAACATCCTCATACAAAACTGGTTTAAATAAATACCAGCTGCAGAGGTATTGAAAGTTCTAGGATTGATGGCGGCAGCTATTTTAGCAATCCCGTTAGCAAGGATGCATATGAGAATCCTTCAATGGCTTCTATTCACGCAATGGTCTTACCAAGAACTTCCAATGAGTCGCATGATCCTGATAACGAATTCCTGCAAGAAGGTGCAAAGAACCTTCAGTGGTGGTTGATGTCTCCATGTCACAATAGGACGTCCTTTCATGCTCCCCCCTCCAGTTGCCATTGTGACCACGGACGCTTCCCTGATAGGGTGGGGGTGGGGGGGGTTTCAAGGAAAGACTGCCCAAGGCACATGGACAGATCAAGAATCACATCTGCATATCAATGTCCTGGAGATGAGAGCAGTACTTCTAGCGTTGCAATACTTTCAGGACTCTCTTCCTCTAGGGACAGTTGCAATACAGACGGACACCATGTCAGTGGTCTGGTATCTGAACAAACAAGGCGGGACCAAGTCTTATCCCCATTGCTGAGAAGCCCTCAGAGTATGGCAGTGGGCACTGTCATCCCAGCGCTTTCTGTTGGCAGTGCACATCCCGGGCAAATCTAAAGTCATAGCGGACAGACTGAGCAGAGCAATCTTATTGCCCCACGAATGGTCCCTCAAACAAGAGATTGCGGACAGGATCTTTTGCAAATGGGGCCAGCCTTCCTGCGACCTATTTGCCAGTCACATCAACAACAAATGCAGAAGCTGTTTTGCCCTGATTCCCACGCCAGGTCACTCCCCGAGGGATGATCTTGTCCACGATTGGCACCCGGGTCTCCTCTACACATTTCCACCAATTCCCCAGATACTCAAATTCTTACAGAAAGCAAAGTCTCTGGGATGGACGATCATCCTTATAGCCCCTCATTGGCCTCAGAAGATTTGGTTCCAGTTTCTTTACCATCACGTTCTGGAAGATCCATGGATCCTGGACCCAGTTCCGGACTTGTTGACACATCCGTCAGGGTATCTTCATCCATCCTTGCAGACACTGAAGCTAATCGCTTGGCTGCTCCAATTCCCTGCATAGCCAGGCTGTATAATCTTTCCCATAACACTAGTCAGATTTTATTGGCTTCCCATAAACCTTCCACTAGAAAATTGTATTGTAGTAAGTGGAAGAGATTTTCCATTTGGGCTTTTTCCCACAACATTGACCCTTATCAAGCGCCATTGTCTTCTATCTTACAATTCTTGACAGAAATCTTCAACAAAGGATTAGCGGCTGCTACGGTGCGAGTGCAATTAGCTGCTATATCTAATTTCCATCTAGAAATTGATGGTTTGAATATTATGGCTCACCAATTGTCTAAGGCTTTTCTAAAAGGTTCCTTTCACATAAGGCCTCCAGTGAAGACACCTTATTCCCCCTGGAATTTGAATATTATGTTCTCTCATATAATTCTTCCTCCTTTTGAGCCTGTATCATCTTGTGAACTAAAATTTCTGTCATGGAAAACTATCTTCTTAGTAGCCATCACTTCAGCCCGTAGAGTGTCAGAGCTCCAAGCCCTATCCATCAAGCCCCCTTATATAGTCTTCCATGCTGATGGAGCATCTCTCAGGACAAATCCATCCTTTTTGCCTAAAGTATGTTCTGAGATTAACATTAATCAAGTCATTGAGTTGCCCGTTTTCTTTCCTAATCACACCAACAAATTGAAATACATGTTGCACAAACTCTGTTAACAGACAACTTAGATTTTATTTGGACAGAACAAAAGACATTAGGAAATCAGATCAGCTCTTTGTGTCTTTTTCTGAGGCCAGAAAAGGTAAACCAGTTACTAAAACAACTCTAAGTGGCTGTCGGATTGTATCACCTACACATATGTTTGTCATAATATGCCCTTGTCTAGTAAGGTAAAGGTTCATTCAACCAGAGCAGTTTCTACCTCTTCAGCCTTTCAAGCCAGATTACCTTTGGATAACATCTGTGCAGCAGCCACATGGTATAAACCTCACACTTTTATAACTCATTACAAAGTGGATAAGGCCTCCAGGGACAGGGCTTCATTTGGTTCTATGGTTCTGAAGAGTGTACTTCCGTGAGCCACCCAAGATCAAGGTGCTAGGGACGCTACCCATCAGTGATGAATGAAAGGCATGACTGAACAACTTCACATAAGAAGTTATGTTCTCACCATAACGTTCCATGTGAGTTGTTCCATCTCGCCTTCATTCTCACGTCCCTCCCTCCTTCCCCCTCCTGGCTGGCAGTTGACCTGGAGGCTGTCTTCATCCTGGTTTTTCAATGTGTATTCCTTCCTAGGCAGAATAATTATTGTACTTCTATATGGTATGCAGCAAACAAGATCTGAGGTAATTCCAGCAGTGCATTGTGGTATAAGGGGTGGGGTCTCGAGCTACTGGAGAAATTTGAGCTTGCTAGTCGGCGTGTCGGAGCCGAGGATTGGCTCTGAACCCATCAGTGATGAAGGCGAGATGGAACAATTCACATGGAACGTTATGGTGAGTACATAACTTCTTTTTCTCCATCCTTTTGTCAACGTTTTACTTGAGTTGGGTTAGGAAGGAGCTGTGCTTCACAGGGATAGGGAGCCTGTTCCCTAAAAGGGGCGGTCTGTGGGATACATACCTTTCTCTACAGCAGGTCCTGTTTATATCAAGGCAAGGTTTAAGTCTTTAGAACAGGTAATTCTGCTGCTGTTTGTTTTGTATTTATGAAGGGGGTCCGTCAGAGTAGGGTCAGAAGATGACTTGTATACCAGCATATATCTCCCCTCAACAACGAGTAGGAAACCAAATACACGGATAGGGCTTTGAGGTGGTCTGTATAGGGCATGCTATTTATGCTGTGTATTCTTTTAGTGAGGAACCTGAGTAGATGTTCCAGTTGTTAGATGGGCCTAGTTAGGTACATACCAACAGGGGCATTGTAGTCCGTGGTTATGCTAATTTGTGAAATGAGTTCTTTAGATCATTTCACCTTTCCAGCTTGTTCTTTATTCAGTGTAATATTCCGTAACAAGTCCGTTGTGTGTTATTTAAGATCTGAATTGGTGTCAAGTCCTGTAAGATATTTGAGAAAATTGTCATCATTCACTCTAAATCTTTAATTATAATATTAGCTGCTGTTGTTTATCTTCTCAACTGTATGGATGACTATGCAAAAAAAATGCAGTAATACAGTTTAATAATTCCACTAACTGATATAGACATATTTTGAAACTAAATTAGCTAAAAAACGACCAAATTTCAAAAAAAGGGGTTATTTTAAAACTGTTTAGCTAATTTTATAATTATGTAAATTTGTTGCATAGTTTTTTCCCAAATTATGATGTTTTTTATTGTAATATTTGAGTTAATTCCTAATTCTTGAAATAAATATTAATTGGAAGCTGTTATGATGGGGAAAAAAGCAAACAAAACATCCACTAAAAAATTAGATAAGAAAAAAACCTGCAGAAAAAATAATTCAGAAGGGCAAGACGTCCAGCACTGACACCCCAGCATTTCTAAAGCATGCTAACTCTGAGATGCATCATCTACGCAGATAACGAGAAACTTCCATACCGTCGCTGTTAAGTTTTATTGCTGTTCTTTGTATATGTATTTGCAATAAAAGAGGAAGCAATGTAATATTGCATGCCATTCATTTTTGTAGGGTTTTTATGTCCGGTTCGAT